>NC_092226.1:24804501-24867001 GCF_036320965.1 Panulirus ornatus
TGTGGTATATTAAGTAATAGTAGCGGTTGTGGTAGTAGTAATGATAGTATTCAGACATACACAGTTTCCACAGCATATGGTCCAGGTAGTGTAGCACTAGTGTCACACTGTGTCTCTCCAGCAAGCAAGACCCCGTCATATCCTCTGAGGAGAGAGATTTCTGAGCCGTAGATCATTACGGGTTCAGGTCATCCATGTGTCACGTCTGGTCACCACTAATTACGAAGAATGTTTTCCGTAATCATATATTTAAAGGATTTTTTTTATTTTGTAGGTTCGCAATGATTTTTTCCCCCTTTTGTAGGTAGAAGTGATATAATGAGTATGTCGCCTTTTTAAAGGATTATATGTCTGTACAGTTGATGTGAGGGGGTCTGAGTTTGAAGGCTGATGTAAGGGATTGAATTCGAAGGCTTCATGTGAAATTCAGGAACGTTGGGTCTAATGTTATTATTTCTTCATAGAAGGAACTTGGAGGATGAGTCTCTCCCTATGTTTGACATTCTGTTGCCTTCAATGGTGGTCATGTTAGGCCAGTTCCTCATGTCGCTAATATTAACGTCTCGAACGGAGCGATATGTCTTTTGAGCACGACGGTACGACCCTTGCCTGCTCAGGTTCAAAGGCCAGGCCATCATTCCCAGAGGTCGCACACCCTCGTGCTCAAGAGGTTTAAAGAATATAAATGACTGTACAGTATATATAAAGTAGAGAATGGCATAGTGTTTTTCCTAATAATTATTTTTGAAATATAATGATAAATGATAACGACTTTTAATACCTTCCCTCCTTTCCCTCCGACAGATTCCAACCCTTGTATTCCCTGGTTCCTCTGTCATCACCCACTCCTCTGCAAGCAGTGAGGTAAGTTGACCTTTATATATTTTGATTCCATTTCTCTGACCTCTCAGTCACGAATCGTGAATTTCAGTCTTTTAAGTTCTCCTCTGCGCGTCCGGCTCGGCAAATTGCGAGCATTTTCTGTCTGTCTGTAGATACACGTAGTGGGGTAGATTGTCCTTAGGAATATGTTGATGGAGAATGAAGCTCTGCCGTGAGTGTTCACCTGGTTCAGTGTGTTGTGCTCGTCGTGCCGTCCCGTCCGCTGGTGTCGCCGTGGCTGTCCCGTTTATCCGCGCCTCGTCTGTCCCGTAGTCGTTGCCCGTCGTGATCTGTCGTTGCCCGCCGGTCGTTGCCGTTATCCGTCATTCGTTCGTGTTCGTCATCGTCTCTTGTCATCTGTCGTTCCGTTATTACGGACTGGTCGTCACAGATTTGACTCGTCCATCAACACGAGATGGGTCGACGACCGATTTGCTGCGCTTAAGAAATAGCTTTGGCCTTATTCTCTTTCGAATCTGTTCGTCAATCATTTTTCCGGAATTACAATGATTTTTTAAGGGATCTTGTTTTGTTTTTTTTTTAACCTTGACGTATCTGAGGATCCCGTGGCGAAGCGGCGGAATGGCTTCCCGGCCCCGCTGGTGTCTGAACGCCAGTGATTATATCTCGGCCTGACTGTTCTATATTGTATCTTGATCTCAGAATATCAAAAGTAGAAAGCTTGATACACACACACACACACACACACACACCCACACACACACACACACACACACACACACTGCTGACGAACTACCAACTTGTGATTTTTTTTTTCAACGCCGTTGATTTTGCGGTTTGTATATTTCCATACAGAGTTCGCTCGACTTAAATACCCGTAAGAATACATACGAAAAAAATCTAATCTGTTGTGTCACACTACCGAGATAATAACTGAGATGCGGAGGTAAGTTTGGCCTGGCGGCGATGGAAGGGAAGGCACTGTATTGTTCAGAGACTCTTTTTAGGCACATAAGTTTTACCATTGAAAAGAATATATAGATAAGGTAACTTGCTGGTCGTGGGATTCGATATAACTAATATAGTGGATTGTTGGGAATTCATATTTTCTTTTAGGATAGGAAACAGCAGCTCTTGTGTTTATGTGGGGCCTGGAATTTTAAGTTTTATTGGTAAAATCACTATATATATATATATATATATATACATATATATATATATATATATATATATATATATATATATATATATATATATATATATATATATATATTAAACATTTTCGCTGATATCCGTTTTTTTGTTTAATTTTTCATTCACATGAAAATAATATAAATAATAATTGTTATTATTATTATTATTATTATTATTATTATTATTATTATTATTATCTTTAATATCAATACATTTAAGCGTTTGCTCGAATCCTATACAGGTATTTCCTCTGCTTCTGAGCGTCATGTGTTGTTATCTGTTCCACCTTAACTACCTATTATGTTGTCTAACGGAGGCCATATTCAGATATTTTTTTGAAGCACTTGAAAAGTCAGACTCTCTTACAAATCTGTGAGATTGACATAGGGGCATTTTACATAATATATATATATATATATATATATATATATATATATATATATATATATATATATATATATATAATCAGAAAGAAGGTAAGATATTCTTAAGAAACAAAGTAAGTTCAGTCAGAATTTTTACTCAGTCAAGCGTGCCGCTGCTGCTGCTCGTACTTCACATCTTGTATTAAATTGATTAATTTTCCATATTATTGTCTTTGTAATGTGTCCGCTGTCCCCATTTCCTCCACATTTTAAGTGGTGTCTGTATAGCATATGTCAGCCGGCCATCCCAGCAAGAATGTCCCAAGGAGGTCAAATATATCAGATTCTAGTATAGTTATTTTAGTGATGACATTAAAGAAAATAGTTAACAAATATAACTGAGTAAATGTAATCGTCAGATTTAGTTTAGGTTTATTTGTACAAGCACCTTCTTGTTTAATCCGTGTTTTAGACATAAAGAGAATATGCTCTCTGCTCTCGCATTAATATATATATATATATATATATATATATATATATATATATATATATATATATATATATATATATATATATGTATATCGTCCGCCAGGGTTGATATGCTTTTGTTCCAGAAATCCGTGTATCTTCTTCATCAAGCGTATGTGCGAATTTCTGATTAAGACAAATATGTGAACCATTGTGGGGTTCCACAAGGTCCCAGAAATGTTCAGACACTATCATTTTCAAAATGTACGAGAGATTTTGGCTGACACTTTTTTCGTGGTTTTGCTCTTCCTTAAATTTGTATATATCAGCTCATCAGTTGCTGGAAAATACTGATGTTTTCTTATGTTGAGCAAACGTGTGTATTTTGCATCCCAAGTTACAAAGAAAGACATTGAACCAAAGGAAAACCGGAGGTCCAGATACTGAACTTTAGGACCCGACACAGTACCAAACCAGACAATGGACCACAGAGGACCACATATGAAATATCAGGGCCCGACACAGAAACAGACCAAACTGTGGACCACAGAGGACCACATATGAAACATTAGGGCCCGATACAGAAACAGACCAAACTGTGGACCACAGAGGACCACATATTAAACATCAGGGCCCGATACAGAATCAGACCAAACTGTGGACCACAGAGGACCACATATCAAACATTAGGGCCCGATACAGAAACAGACCAAACTGTGGACCACAGATCACCACATATTAAACATCAGGGCCCGATACAGAAACAGACCAAACGGTCAGCACAGGCAACAATGTCGAAAAACAGAGCACCTGACACCGAACTACAGATAACAACACAAAGGACGGCAAGACCCGATAAATGGTACACAGAGGACCAGATATTGAACCACTCGACCCGATGAGGTGATTTGATTTTTGCAGTTAACCCTGGCAAGTTTTTTGTGCACCCCATGCTCATCGTGTGAGCAGTAGCGCAAATGGATTACAGAGGTCACAAAGGATTTTACAAAGTTGGTTTATTATATAAGCTTCCTTGCATCCATTACGTAGTTATTCTTACGATAAGTTATAAGGCGATGTAAAAAGTGAACACAACCTTAAAATCTCAGGTATCTTATTATTAACAATAAGGTGTTGTGACATTTCTTGCAGGAATTGTTTAGATCTCTTCCTAAAAGGCTCTATTTTTTTCATATTCTAAAACATAGTGTTCTAGTTTGTGTCTAAATCTCTAGCCACGAACTTTTTCCAGCTCACTTGGTTAACATCTCCAGTTAGGCCAAAGCGCCTTAGTCAAGCAATGACAACATCTTGTAATCTGCTGATCTTGTTGCTTTACACATTTACACATTTCACTGTGATGGAAAAAGTTTCTACTTGTGCTTGCTTGTCAAAGAGGTCTGTTGGTTCCTTTCTCATCACAGTTTTGAGGCTTCTGATCTACAACCAAGTGTTGTTTTCAACAGCTTCTTTACGTCTAGCAAGTTTGGCTAAAGAATCAACAACTGTCACGCTCCCTTATGAGAGGGAATTTTATTTGAATCCCTTAACCAATAACACTCAGATGTTTGTCTCTGGCTTCAGAGACAAACATGTAACATGATGATCTTGGGTGTTAAGGGCAAGCAGTGAAGATAAAGAATCAGATGATTAAACTGTCTGTGGCAATGATTTTTACAAGCTGAAGACCGATAAGTATGACGTTTGATTCAGTTTGTTGCGTAGATGCCCAATTGGTTATTCAAGCATTTTTATCTAATCTATAACCATTAGGCTGGATCACAATAGCCGCACTGCCTTGTCCTCCCAGTGGCAGAGGTGAGAGAACCGTCAGTATAGAGACACTGGGCTATGTTGTATTCGGTCTGGAGTCTCTGTACATGTTCAAGAGCATTGGTTTTGGCTATGTGTTGAGGGTGAAGATCGTAAGAAATTTGTTATTGAGGCGGATGAGTAGGTTCAGTAATGTTAAAGGGAGTTATTTGCCTGGAAGGCAAGAAATGCTGCAGTTTTCCGATTTTATACAAATTATGTACACCAGACATTGTCATGGGTTTGGCTGTTATTTAGATTCATGTAAGACGTGGTATATTTGGTTCAACACTTCTTTAGAGACAACACTATCTGGATCACCACGTAGAAGTTTCAGTCCTATCAGAAGATTGATTTCAAGTGTTCTATCCTCTGTGCTGCGAATACCAAGTTCTTTCCGCTTATTGAACACTTTAGTGGTCTTTGGGTAACCAAATATGAGTCATAGGGCTTCATTTTGCATTTTTCCAGGTCTGTCAATACCTCTCTTGTTATACCTAATGCCTTTGTCGTTATGTAGGACTAAAGTTGGCGAGTGGTAATCTACTGTAGACCTGAAATAAGCCAGATACATCAATTCAACAATTCTGATATTTGAATCATAACTGAGATTGTAACCAGCAGCAACTCCAAGAGCTCTGAGTCTATTTGTACACTGTCGATCTGGTTTTTGTACATCACCTGCAGTACATGCATGGGACTGAGACACCAAGGTATTTAAAGGAGGAGATATTGTCAGTGTGTTTTTCATCAATTTTCAGTTGAGATGGTCCGCTCCTGCCATTACCAATTCGTTTATTGATGACCAACGCTTTCACAGGACGTGTTTATGCAGTTAAGAACAGTTTGCATTTCACGATATGTTTTCATGTGTACAAGAATATCGTCAGCATAACTAATAGTAATATTCCTGGAACTTTCTGGAATCGATTTCAGTAATGAATAGCTTAGTCCATTGAACAAGGTGGGGCTAAGTACACCACCTTGAGGAGTGCCGAGCAGCATGTCTTAGCTTCACTGCTGTATCCTTAAAGCAACACAGCAAACTTTTTGTTGGAGATATAACTGAGTTTCCAGTGCAGAAGTCAACCACCAGAATCCAATTTTACTAAGTTAGACTAAATAACTTAAAGCACAGAAAACCAGACTGAACCACAGTACCCGAAAAGGAAACACAGTGGACTGGACATAAACACCAGGACTCGATAAGACAACACAGGAGACCAGAGACTGAACCACAGGACCCGATAAGGAAACAGAGAGGACAAGACAGTGAGCCTCAAGACCCAGTATGAGGCAGGGAACTGAACAAGAGGAACGCTCCCAGACGATGACCTCTGGAAAGCGACCCGTTGAGCGGCAGGGTTATACTGCAGATCCTGACCCTTTGGGTAAGGGGGCTGACGATCTTCCCACTCTCGACACAAAGCCTCCGCCTCATCACGGGCCCACGTCAGGAGAACCTCGTCCGAGCGATAAAAGGTGAGCGGCGTCGTGGGTCGCTCTAACAACGGCGTTGCCATGCCAGGCTGGGCACGTCGCGCGGGCGGGCACCTTCCCTCCCACCTTTCCCAACTTTCCCATTTGGGATTCTTCACGCCGACCGGGTCAACTGTTCGCCCAATTAAAGCCCATTAGGCCCGGCGCACACACAACCCGGGCTGGCGCGCTGCTGCACGTAGCATCGCGACGCCGATTACTGGTACGGAAGCGACGTGTGCACTTACGGCATGTCAGGATGATGGAGGGGAGGGCACGCCTGGACGCGCCGAATGAGGCCGCGCTCGGCATGGCTGGGGAGACATACTGCCACGCAGACGTGTCCCGCAGACGCAAGCACGAGAGTAATGCATCATTTGTTCCCAGGACGATATTCAGGTAAATTTTTTAATGGCCACTGAGACATGTTCGGGGTGTGTAGGCGGCGGGATGGTGACACTAGGGTACTGCCTGGCCTCTTAACAGCGTCCGGGAAAGGAATTACTTAAGATTTTGCGACTGACCGTAGCTCAGCATTGCGTCAGAGTCCGTATCCTTTACGGTACGTGTCCCACTCTCGGCGGACAGTTCAGGTGGTCGTGAACATGATCTGTGTGGCAGCCGAGTCAGTTTGCTTCCCGTCTGGACGTCAGTGTAGAATTAGTATGAGAACGCCTTCCAGTACACTTGGTGCTCTGCATTGCCACCTAGCTTAACATGATGCCCGAGCAACATCCCTCATTACCACTGGGAATAGGTAACTCCCTCAGTACAGTAAGGGAGTGTTGGACGAGACATAAAATCGATCAAAAAAGCAGAGCACAGTAATGCGACCCGTAATTAAGACGTGTCTGGACAAGGGCTGCAGCTGAGTGACTCAGGGAGTGTCTGAAATTGTTAGATTTTGGAGTTATTTTTTTTTTCAACCAGCAGCCTCTACTGTTTTTCCTTTCAGAGCTACAGCCTCTGCTCTTACCCTGTCTAACAGCTTCAACCTTTACAGTTAGTTTCTGTAGAATCTACAACCTCTCCTGTTGGACAATCTAACAGCTACAGCCTCTGCTGTTGGCCTTTTGACAGCTACAACTTTTGATATTATTGAACCTTCTCATAACTACCTCATGGGCCTTTTGACAGCTGCATCCTTTACTGTTAGACCCTCTGATAGCTACAGCCTATTCCTTTGGATTCTGTGACAGTTACAGCCTCTTCTGTTGGATCCTGTCACAGCTACAACCTCTACTGTTGGGTTCTGTGACAGCTGCAGTCTCTGTCGTTGGCCTTTCTAACAGCTGTAGCCTCTACTGTTGAACCCTGTAGACAGTTACTTTACCAAGTAGCATTACTAATGCCTTAGAGTATTTTTTTCTTCTGAATATGCCATCCTTACGTTATGATCGGGAGTTCCTTTATTGTTTTCACTTATTTCCTGTACACGTATTTGACACTGTAGCGTATTTTCTTCGTACAGAACATCCGTAATTCTCTCTCGAACGCCACAGTGAATGTGGAGGTGTGTTTATAGTTTTGGGCGCAATCCGAAGCTTTCAAAGTATTCCGTAGAAAATCTTGATGTATGGTACACATGAGTTCACCTTCTGCCCTTCACACAGACTCACACACAGCACACACACACACACACACACACACACACACACACACACACACACACACACACACACACAAAACCATCTCTCTATAACCAGTACCACGAGTGCGTTCTTCCGTCTTAACCTTTCTGTGATCTATAAATGAAGCACATGACTTTTTACGTTTGGACAGAAACCTTGAACGTATTTGGGGATGTCGCAGGAGACACCGTGCGAACCTGAATTATTGAAATGTTTTTTGTGTGTAATGGCGTCTTATCGCCTCTCACTTTCGTCTGATCAATATTGGAGTTATTCACTCCGGTGTGAGAAAGTCAAACAGATTTGAGAACGCTGAATGTCGCCGGAATGCATAATGAATAAGACTTTCATTAGTAATGAAATATTCAAGCTGAAACTCATTAATGAAACACCAAAGCTAAAGCTCTGCTGGAAGTGCCTGGTAATTTTTTCATGTCTCGGAAATGTGAGTGGAGACAAGCTTCCCTCTGTCTTGGCTGACTCGTATCCATTTTCTTCCCGTGAAATGGTTGAATCTTTTTACTGTAGTGACAAATATATTTATTCGTCGACAAAGGATGAAATTTATAGGTCATAAGGTTGGATTATACCCAGTATGGTTGGCAAGCTGTATACATCTTTCTTGCCCGGCCTGGATGGACATGTTGATACAAAGAAGGGACTTCGCATTTCGAACCACCTTCAAGATGTGAAAGAATTTCGAACTGCTTTTTAGAGTTGAAGTTTGTATTTCCAAACCACATTTGAGAATAGAAGTCTACATTTCGAACCACATTTCAGATTGGATGTGTTACCTACGCTTGATATTACACAGGTTGTTACTTCCGCGTACCACTGACGCTGTGTTGCCACCTGTATGTCTTGAGTTCGAAGTTACTTCCCACATGTTGTAAAACACTGTTTTGCCTCCCTCATCCCACGAGCACGATGCTGTCCCCCACGTGCCATTAACACGGTGTTACCTCCCGCATCTCATTAACACAAGAACAATCTCCTTGACAACTTTGCCATGAGTAATATAGACCTTATCCACATGATGCAGAGGTCTTCAACCCATTTCATGAAGTACTGATAAGATATTCTTATCATTTTGACTATCTGGTAGATAAGGAGTGAGGACCGCATCCTTAAACATCACCACGCCTTACGAATTGTCCAGATCTGTCACGTATTTGTTATTTTTTTTATTTTTTAGAGAGAGAGAGAGAGAGAGAGAGAGAGAGAGAGAGAGAGAGAGAGAGAGAGAGAGAGAGAGAGAGAGAGAATGCATGAGAAGGATAGATAAACAGACTTGACTGTCCATGGCGAAGTTCCCTGCTGCAGGACTGAATTAGTCACTTAAAGGCATAATGATATTTGCTGTAGAGACGAAAGTAAAGCAGAAAACACCTGACTGCACCAGGGATCGCTTGAGAGAATATGCAGATCTAAACAGGAAAGTTATTCAAAGTTTTTGTCTAAATTTCAGTTCAAGGTACCGATGGTGTTGGCAGTGGCAGCATCTAGTGGAAATTTACTGTCCTATAACTCTTTAGAAGAGGGAAAAAAAAAAAGATATATATATATATATATATATATATATATATATATATATATATATATATATATTATCCCTGGGGATAGGGGATTAAGAATACTTCCCACGTATTCCCTGCGTGTCGTAGAAGGCGACTAAAAGGGGAGGGAGCGGGGGGCTGGAAATCCTCCCCTCTCGTTTTTTTTTTTTAATTTTCCAAAAGAAGGAACAGAGGGGGCCAGGTGAGGATATTCCAAAAAAGGCCCAGTCCTCTGTTCTTAACGCTACCTCGCTAACGCGGGAAATGGCGAATAGTTTGAAAAAAAAAAAAAAAATATATATGTATATATATATATATATATATATATATATATATATATATATGCATACGATGCTTTTACATCTCTTTAATTTCATTTTGGTCGTTGGATATATCTGATGTGAAGAAATTTTCGTATGTTCTCTGTTGTCGAAATTATTTAGTATTCTGAAAACTTTTTTTTTTTTTTTATCAGACCTCGGAGTTCGTGATTTTTTTTTTTAGAGAGAACGGATTTTGTTTTAGATCTTCGGATCTTTCTACAAAAGGATTATTTTTGTGGTGGGAAGTAGTTTGTGTTGCTCATCTGTAAATTCATCCAAGTGTTTCTTCGTTTCACATCCAATTCCTTGATCAGAAATGCACAACAAAGTAGTCCCAGTGAGACATGACTACGGGGTTGAAAAGAATGAGCATCGAACCCATCATCTTACAGTTCATATTATTGGCTACGGAATATAGCAATCGGTTAGCTTTACTGATTGCAGCCTGGCATTTTGTTTTTCTTTGTAATTTAGGTCATTATCGATCCGCCATCTAACTCTTCCTCTTCTCATAATGATAATAGCCTTTCAAGTATGTTGTATTCCGGGTCATTTTTGCCACTGGGATGCATAACCATGTTCGTTCACACTGAAGTCTATCCGCTGTGTCACTGACCATTCCATCAATTCGTCTACGTCACTTTGAACCTTTAGGCAGCCTTCCTATTACGTGATTACATTTCCTCGTTTTGTATCATGAGTCAGTCTTGAAATTCTGCTCGCGAACCCTGTCTTCAGATGACTGACGTGGGTAATGAAAAGTATGGGTGCTAGGAAAGAACCTTGTGGTGCCCCGCGCGTAATGTGTGATTTTGGGTATCGGTCTCTGATGAGGTACTTCGTTTTTCAAGTTTGAATTATGTACCATCTCAGGAATATTCTGGAATCCCTGTATCATTATATATTAAAACCAAAGAATTCGGTGTGATTCATTGGATGTATGTTATCTCGAAGCCCATGTTGATATTCGATTATCAGTTTCTCATAATCTGAAAAGTAACGATTTTGCTCGTAATTATTTCTGGCAGTACTGGACACTACTTCGAAGTGCATGTCTTATCTTTTCTCTTTTTTTTTTCATATTGATGTTACCTTAACGTGCATCAAGTCTGGAGGCACTTTCCTATCTCGTAGCGCTTTATTGAGTATTCTGGTGATGGAATCAACTTCTTCGCTTACCTTCATTTACTACTTTGAGACATGTATCGCCAGGGTCATTTGGTTTGGTCGGATTCAGGTTATCCCTACGTTTGAGTACTTCTCTACCAGTAAATATTATTTCTAAGATTTCATTTTCTATTCTTTGAAATGCAATTAGTGCTTGTGGTATGCTTGAGCAATTTACTCTCATACACACTTAATTGAAATAAGTGTTTAGTAAAGGAGCCATTTCTCTGTCTTCATTAGTTGAAGTGACATTTTCAATAGGTTAAAGGCCAATGGTATCTCTGAGTTCCCTTCTTCGAACATCTTACATAAATGAAATTAATTTCGAAACTTTAAGTCGTAGACTCGTAGATTAAGCGAATGTACTTCTATACATTTTTCACATTGATCTGAGTTTCATAATTCAAAGAAAATCTCGTATGATAATGAAAACTATATTTCTTATCTAGTCTTAGGTATACCCTTATTTTAGGTACGAAATAGCGTTTTCTCTGCTTATTTCTGGAAGTCGATGGGCTTCTTAATTTTCGTATTTTAGGACATTACCTGCGTGGGACTCGCTGGTTAAACCGATGATTACCCGAGTTGCCGTTCTGATAGTAGAAGTCGAAAGACTGTTTAGTGTCGTAGTAAAACCATTGATTATTACTGGGCTCAATTTTGATTTCTCGTGGAAACTGTGTATATCAAATGCATGAAATTGAAAACTTATTAACCTAACGAAATACGTAGCCACGATGTCATTTCGGACTGAAAAATAAGAGTGTACCAATGAACAGATAAAGAATTTAGTTTTGAGTGTCCTACACGGGTTCCTCTGATTTGTATAGCTAAGATTACGTGGCAGATGTAAATAAATACTTTTCGCAGACTTTATCATTACCTCCTACTACGTGATGTATCAACGTTGCTTTGCACTGTGATTCGTCAAGTCTTGATGATGGTATGCGCTAATAAATAGCTGCGAGTTGATCATTGCTGGGTCCAGCTGCTCGCAAAAAGTTTCTATTTATCTTTTCTCGTCTTTATATCCTGTTATTTGCTTGCTTAGTTGTTGCTGTCAGTGTTCATAGTTGTGATAAGGTGAAGAGATGCACCGCGGACGATGATCATATGCCCTGATCCAAGTGGACACCACTCCTGCGGCATATCTTAGGGTGACACACTGCCTCCCCTGCTGGTTGTGGGTCCCCACCACGGTTCTCATCAGCCTCACTTTCGAGCCATTGATGTGTTTCTTTTATAATGATAATGAATATAATTGTTATCCCTGGGGTAAGGAGGAAAGAAATTCTACCTCCTGTTTCCTGCGTGTCGAAGACGACTAACGGGTCAGGAGCGGAGAGGTGGAACATCTCCCCCACCTCCCTTCTTGTATTTCAATTTCTAGAAAATGGAACAGGAGTCAAGCAGGGAGTTTTCATCCTCCTGGAAGGCTTCGGCTGGAGATTCTAAATGTGTGGATGCAACTAAGATGAGAATGAAGGAGAGATAGGTTGTATGTTTGAGGAATGGAACCTGGATGTTCAGGCCGTGAGTGAAACAAAGCTCAAGAGTAAAGGGAAGAATGGTTTGCAAATGGCTTTAGAGTAAAAAGAGGGCGGGGGTACTAGGGTAAAAGCTATGGAAGGGGTAACACTAAAGTTGTGGGAGCGTGTGGAGGAGTGTAAGGATGTGAGCTGAGGACTGACGTGGGTGAAAATAAAAGTGTATTGCGAGAGATGCTTGATTATTATTAGTGCTTATGACTCTGGCCATGAGAAAAAATGAGAGGCAAGTGTTTGTGGAGTAGCTGAGTTGAGTGTGTCAGCAGTTTTGAGGCAAGAAACCGGGTATTAGTGATGGGTGATTTAAATGCGAAGGTGAATAACATGTCAGTTGAAGGTATGAATTGGGAGGCATGGGGTATCCAGTAATCTGAATGGAAATGATAAGCAGCTTGTGTAGTTGTATGCAGAAAAAGGACTGGTGATTGGGAATGCTTGGTTTAAAAAGAAATATATATGCAAGTATAGGTATGTGAGGCGAAAAGATGGTGAGCGGGCATTATTGGATTACATAATAATTGATAAACATACAAAAGAAAGACTTTCACGAGAATGTGTTGAGAGTGGCAGGTGGTGGGATGTCTGATCATTACGTTGTGGAGGCCAGGGTGAAGATTGTAGAGGTTGTCGGAAAAGACGAAACGCTGTGGGTGAGAGGAGTGGTGAAAGTAAGTGCGCTTGAAAAAAAAAAAAGAATTGTATGAAGAAATACATGGACAGATTGAGCGCAGAATGGCAAAAAATTGAGAGTAAACAAAGCAAGGAGGGTGGGTGGAGATTGGGAGGTATTTTGAGAAGCATTGCTGGCATGTGCAAGAGATTCTTGTGGCATGCGTAAGGTGGGAGATGGGCAGATTAGAGAGGATAGTGTGGTGGAAGGAAGAAGTGAAGTTGCTAGTGAAAGAGAAAGGAGAGGTATACGAGCGGTAATTAGAGAGAATGAGAGCAAATAATTTGGGAATGTACAAGGGAAAGGGGCAGGAGGTCAAGAGGAAGGTTTTAGGGTTGAAAAATAGGGCAAATGAGAGTTGGGTTCAGCGAGTATCAGTAACCTTCATGGAGGATTAGATATATTGAAAGGAAGTTGATAATGTGCGGAAAACAAGTTGATAATGTGCGGTGAAAGGGGCAAATGGGGAAGTGGTAACAGGTATTGGTGAAGTAAGGAGGAGTGAGTATTTTGAAGGACTGTCGAATGTGTTTGATGACATGTTGGCAGACGTAGGGCGTTTTGGTTGGGGAGGTATGCAAAGTGAGAGCGTCATTAAGAATGGTTTAGTGAAGAAAGGAGAGGTGGTGAGAGCCTTGCGTAACATGGAATGTGGCTGGAGTAGATGGTATTGCAGTTTGATTTTCTTAAGAAAGTGGGTGACTGTTGTTGATTAGTTAGATAAGATTTTCACTGTTTGTGTGGATCATGGTGAGGTGCATGAGGATTTGTGGAATGCATGTTTCGTGCCTTTGTGTAAAGGCGAAGGGGACAAAGGAGAGTGTTCACCTTACAGAGGTATAAGTTTGTTGAGTGTACTTGGTAAGTTGTATGAGAGAATAGTGACTGTGAGGGTGAAGGCATGTTTAGAACATCAGCGTGGTTTTAGAAGTGGTAGAGGGTATGTGGATCAGGTACTTGGTTTAAAGAATGTGTGTGAGATGCTTAGAGAAACGGAAGTATTCATATGTTACATTTATGGCTCAAAGAAAACATGTTAGTGTTGATAGAGATGCCATGTGAAATGTCTTACAGATATATGGTGTGAGAGGAAAGCTGCTAGAAGCAGTGAGAAGCTTTTATCAGGGGTAAGATGTATATACAGTTATATAAAGAGGAGAGTGAATGGTTCCAAGGGAAGGTTGGTATGCCGTAGGGGTGTGTGATGTCACCATGGCTGTTTGATTTGTTTACGGATGGTGTATTGAGGAAGGTAAACGCAAAAGCCTTGGAGGGGGGGGGGAGGGTGTCCTGTGTGCTGTATGCAGGGAATGAATGGGGGGCCTGGGAAGTGACTTTGTTGTTGTTTACCGATGACACAGCACTGGTAGCCGATTCGAGCGTGAAATTGCTGAAGTTGGTGAGCGACTTTGGAAGTATGTGTGAAAGGAGAAGGTTGAGCGTAGATTTAGATAGAAACACGAGTATTTGGTTTAATAGGGCAGAGAGACAGGTTAGTTGGAGAGAACATTTGGAAGTGAAGTGTATTAGATACCTGGGAGTGGTCATGGCAGCATATGAAACCATAGAAGTGGAAGTGAGTCATAGTGTGGGTGAGGGGCGAAGGTTGTGGGAACATTGTAGATGTGGAAGGAGAGGTCTTTATCTGGGAGGACGAAAATGGGTATGTTGGACGGTGTTGTAGCCCCAACAATACTGTATGGATACGAGACATGGGGTATTGATGAGGATGTTTGGAGGAAGGTGGATGCGTTGGAAATGAAATCATTGAGGATGATTTGAGGTACGGGGGTCTCGAGGGGCTGGTAATGCTGATGTACCATGGGGGTAGGTGGAGGGGGAGGATCGTTTGGTGGTCAGCAGTTGGGGGACGGGGAAGTTGACGGGCGGTCAAATATACCGTGGCTAAACGGGGCAATAATAGACGAAATGTATCGATTCTGAACGTAGTAGAATGTTCAAGAGAACGGTGATGTACATGACAGAAAAGACATTTTTTTGTTATATTTCGTATTGTTGATCATAAAGTCGTCTGTCACTTGAGAACCGGTGCTGGAACTCGCTTTGCATCCCACGAGATCTTCACGCGCGACAAGTCCGTCGTCGATAGCTTATCAGATCCATCTGTGGCCGAGATAACGCTGGAAGTGATCGTCCCAACCGAATCCTCCTCCCAGGATTCGAAACGCCATCCCGGCGAGGAGGCAAGATATATACGGAACTCGACTCTTCAAGTTATGGAAGAACGAACTCCTGAGAAGAGGTGTTTCATTACTTATGTGGTCGGTTGTACACAGATGTTATAAATAGACCCAGACGTTTTATAATGCAGGATGTTCAGCCAACTTCCTGGTGTTCAGCCAACAACTTCCTGGTGTGTGTGACATTTCTCGTATTATCCATCATTAAGGTTAACAGAGGCGTTCATCGGCGCTCCCTCCCCTCCTACCTCAGCTATCATCTTGTCCATCCCCTCCCTTCTTCCCCTTCTCCCCTCTATCTTCCCCTCCTTCCTTGCCTCCTTCCCTCTCTATCTTCTTCTCCACCCCTCCCTTCTCTTTCCCCTCTCCATCTTGCTCTCCTCCCCTCCCTCCTTCCCTTTCCTCCTCTATCATCCCGTCCTCTCCTCCCTCCTTCCCCTTCCCTCTCTATCATCCTATCCTCCCATCCCTCCTTCCCCTTCCCTCTCTATCATCCTATCCTCCCATCTCTCCTTCCCCTTCCCTCTCTATCTTGCTCTCCTCTCTTACCTCCTTCTCCCTTCCTCTGTATCATCACCGTCCTCCCCTCCCTCCTTCCCCTTTCCTCTTTATCATCCCGTCCTCCCATTCCTCCTTCCCGTTCCTATTATCATGCTTTACTCCCCTTTCTCCTTCCCCTTCCCTCTCTATCATCCCGTCCTCCCTTCGCTCCTTCCCCTTCCCTCTCTATCATCAACATTGCTTCTTCTCTCTCGGTTCTCCTTACTTTCTCCTCAAACATTTTCCATCAGCCTCTCCTCCTTTTCCTCCTCTATCCATCCCTACCATTCTCTTTCTCTTTCCATTCCCCCCCTCTCTCTCTCTCCTTCCTCCTCCCCCCCTCTCTCTCTCTCCTTCCAACAGCCACAAACAGCACCACCTCCCACCCTCCTCCCTCTACCACTATCACCTCCCTTCTTCCCCCCTTCCACAACCACCACCACCTCCCACCCTGCTCGCCTTCCTCCCCCAGTCACCACCACCGCCACCATCCCCCGCCTCTGGCCGTCGCTGCCCGCCCTCCCCACTAATCACACAGGAGCCATGGCTGAGCCCTGGTCGGGTCACTGCTACAAAAACCTCGGCCGATTCCACATAAATATCTGGTTCGACCGATGTGGTCCGCGGCCCCGTGGCAGCCCCAAGCCTGGTACATAAACAGCGCCCCGCATCTCTTAGCCGCCTCACCCCCGGTATGCCATATCCTCCCGTCATACTCCAGTATAACGTCACCGAGGTACGTATATGAGAGGTATAGCCTTTCCTTCGGCGAAGACACGTGTAATATGAAAGAGCATTTGCGAGAAGAGCGTCGGTATGCAATAAAGAGGAGGAACAGCGGGTAGCTCGCCGCCCCCTGAGCCTCAGCCCCCCCTCTCTCTCGTCCCTTCCCCCTTGTAAGGGGAGGAGGGGTTCCAGGCACGGTTGTCATCGAGACATCTAAATCATAGCTACTGGCGTCTCTGGAAGGGCCTGGAATCACTTAGAATTCGGAATAGCCTGGGCAGTTCCAGTCTTTCCACACCGAGAAACCTTTGGTCATGGATGCCTCAAACCAATGGACTGTGAACGCCATTTTGGAGGGACCAGGGTCGTATCCATCAGGAGGACCCTGGCTAAACTTAGACCTTAAGGAACCAGCGTACAAGGGTAAGATCGGCTCGTCGTGGCAAAGCATGTTGGTGAGTGTCCAGCGGGCTCTCTGGAACGATGGCCCCTGGTTGGAATGGCGGCCAATTATCAGGAATATTTGGTGGTCATTCCTCATTTCGGAATCGCCAGCCGCTTGAATAGCAAAATTATGGGCTTGTAGCAGGTTAGGTCACCGTCTCCCTCCCCGTGGCCTGTAGCAGGCTGGTGTCTAGCTTCCCTCCTCTTGGCCTATAGTCGACCACTTCACTAACTCTTTCCCTATGGCCTGTAGCAGTACACTGCTCCTCTCCTTCCATTCCCTGTAGTTGGCTAGTACAGCACCTCTCTCCCCATGCCCTGTAGCAGGCTAGTACACTGCCTCTCCCTCCCCATGGTCTGTAGCAGGCTAGTGCATTGCCTCTCCCTCCCCTATTTCCTGCAGGAGGCTAGTACACTGCCTCTGTCCCCGATCCTCGTAACAGTGCACTGCCTCTCACCCTCCATCATTCCCTCCGTTCCAGCTCTCTCGACCTATCCTGCCCCACTTCCCTCTTTATCACGAGGGATGCTTCGTACGGGTCGTGGGGAGGATACCTCGCAGCATCATCCCACCACCTACCATCCAGACCATCCACAGTTGACTTATGGAGATGGTGTGTGTGATTGCCTGTTTGTGCTATACGGGGGGCTCTCATACATCTTCGTAGATTTATATATATGCTGTCTGCTTTAGCTATGTCCTCAGTCAGTTATGTACCTTTCGTCCACCACACTTATCCTGCATGAGTACTTCTTTAAAACTTTTTTTTAACAAGCTTCTTGTTGAATTTCATGTTATATCTCCTGGTTGTTCTATCCCTTCATCTCTCGAAGAACGTCTCCCGGTTGTTCTATCCCTTCATCTCTCGAAGAGCTATTCACTGTTCGTGTCATTCATCTGTTTTACAAACTTAAACATTTTGATCATATCACCCCTCACTCTTCTCTCTTCTTAAAGAAATTTAAAGCCTTTAACCTTTCCCTGCAACTTAACTCTCGTAATTCTGGTATTATCTTTGTTGGCCTCCTCTGGACCCTTGCTAGTGTCTCTTTTGTGTGTGTGTGTGTGTGTGTGTGTGTGTGTGTGTGTGTGTTACAGTAAGGGAGCTTTACACTAGAGGCCTCATGTGAACCGTACATTCGCATTTCGAGAGATTTTGAGATTCTGAAGTCTTGCATCGTTGCTTTTATTCTGCCATGTCTTCAAAGCAATTCTGTCTCACGAGAAACTCCTTTGGTTTTTGGATTTTGGCACCTTGGAATGCATGGCAGAGTCCCCGTCCTCTCACCTCGCTCTTGTGGTAAACATTTAGAATCGCGGAGTTTCTCCTGAAGCGCGGGGCCCCTCCCGTCACTCTTTCAAATGCGAGATCGTCATCTCCACCCAAGAGACTGCAATACTGCCAAGAGTTTCTAATGCTAACCTGAAGGACAACAGCCTGTTTGAAGCGGCCGTGAGTTCCGCGACCATCGATGTCATTTTAGAGAAAAAAAATTGAATACCAAAGAAAAGGATGGAAGACACGCCCATCCCCGCACATGCTTACGACTCACTGCCTCCTTTTTACTTGGTGCTTGGTTAACCTCACTACTGTGAACCTAACTCCATAGATCTTCGCCTTATCTAAGCAGCAACAGATTCAGTTTGTGAAAAAAGGCTGATGTCTGCTTTCGAGGAGGCTTTGACTCTCCGTTGGAATGACTCCCATTTGGTAAAAAAGTAACCTTCCTTGTTAGACTTTGTGGTAATGAGGTTCACACTGACCTCCAAAAGGTCATTCCAGCTTTCACGTCTTCCTTTGAAAACCTCCAGCGAACTGGTGTCTGAAAAGCTATCGGAAACCCTTCGTAACACTGCAGGAGAATACGATCCTGATTTCACTCCTTCAGCTGGGGCTTAGGATGCCTCTGTGGGTGATTTATCAAATCCCACGTCTTCATTGACTCGCAAGGAAAGCTGCTGGGATAAACCCATCGCGGTCTCAGCCAGTCTGGACGATGCCTACGCCATGTTCGATCAAACATCATCCCAAAGGGAAGAATGACCAGCCGGTCTGACTTTAAGTTGGTTCTTCTCTACATATTCTAAGAACTTGTATATCCCCCGCCATTTTCTTTTCCCCATACGAGCCCAGACGATCTTCCTGTAGCTGATACTCCTCATTATGAGGAGTACAGTCACACACTCTCTCTCTCTCTCTCTCTCTCTCTCTCTCTCTCTCTCTCTCTCTCTCTCTCTCTCCGAAGGGCCTGTAATCCTGCCTGTCCGGGGCTCGAACTTGATCTGAGTTTCATGGGTCGCAGCGCTAACCACAATACCGCGGAGAGTCCTGTCATAGCTACAAACAAGATAGATAGATAGATAGATAGATAGATCATAGATAGATAACAGAGACTTAGAGAAAAAGATACTATTTTACTAGGAAAATACTAATTTACTAGGAAACTCTGGAGATGAAAAAAAATTCTTACCTTTAATGTACTTCTTCGTAGACAGTTTTCTGAGCATTATTCATAAGATTACATTAACTTCAGAAGTCACTTTCCGAATCCAGCCTTTTTCCAAATTCGATCGTCCTGACATACGTCAGACGTGTGGAGAGACATTCTCCACGAGGTAATTACCTCTTCTGGGTTGTATCCGGAGGTCGGGATTCATAAGTGTGAGAGCGCGTCATGTGCTCTCTCTCTCTCTCTCTCTCTCTCTCTCTCTCTCTCTCTCTCTCTCTCTCTCTCTCTCTCTCTCCTCCTCAGCTGGGAGACCGACCCGACTGGCTGCCCAGGCCCCGCAGGTGGTGATCAAAATGCACGCGCTCATTTCCCGCAGCTACCGACGAAGATCTCCTTGAAAGAGGTCGCGTCTAGATTGACAGAGGTAATTTAGTTGAAGTTTCTAATTAGGTTGACTTTGGACATAACGGAGGAGCATGGGAGTGCTAGGTAGAGACGTGTGCCTGGTTATCAGTGCCAGGTAGTGCCATATACCTGGTTGTCAGTGCCAGGTGGTGCCATACACCTGGTTGTCAGTGCCAGGTGGTGCCATACACCTGGTTGTCAGTGCCAGGTAGTGCCATATACCTGGTTGTCAGTGCCAGGTGGTGCCATACACCTGGTTGTCAGTGCCAACTGGTGCCATACACCTGGTTGTCAGTGCCAGGTAGTGCCATACACCTGGTTGTCAGTGCCAGGTAGTGCCATACACCTGGTTGTCAGTGCCAGGTAGTGCCATACACCTGGTTGTCAGTGCCTGGTAGTGCCAAACACTTGGTTGTCAGTGCCAGGTAGTGCCATACACCTGGTTGTCAGTGCCAGGTAGTGCCATACACCTGGTTGTCAGTGCCAGGTAGTGCCAAACACTTGGTTGTCAGTGCCAGGTAGTGCCATACACCTGGTTCATTAGTGCCAGGTAGTGCCATACACCTGGTTGTCAGTGCCAGGTAGTGCCATACACCTGGTTCATTAGTGCCAGGTAGTGCCATACATAGGGTTGTCAGTGCCAGGTAGTGCCATACACCCGGTTCGTTAGTGCCAGGTAGTGCCATACATAGGGTTGTCAGTGCCAGGTAGTGCCATACACCTGGTCCGTTAGTACCAGGTGGTCCCGTACATCTAGGCCTTTGTACCAGGTGGTGCGACACACGTGGTTCTCAGTGCCAGGTCGTGGGTTACGTCAGCACCAGTACCAGGCGCCATGATAGGTCGTCAGGGCTGACAGGCAACGCTCATCGTGTATTTATTAAAGTTCGACTAATTAAGAGATAATTGGACGAGAGATTGATATCTCCATTATTTTGGGTTGTCACTGGAAATGTGTTCGATATCGTGTGTGTGTGTGTGTGTGTATGTATGTAGGTATGTGCGTATTTGTTTATGTTGGTGTGTATTTGAGTATGTGTTTACATTTTAACTGAATGTGTGATTGCTGTATGCATATGTGATTGCTAATGTTATCATTATTGTTATTACAGTTATTATAGTTACTATTATTATTATTATTATTATTATTATTATTATTATTATTATTATCATTATTATTATTATTATTATTATTATTATCATTATTATTATTATTATTATTATTATTAATATTATTATTATTATTATTATTTCATCATTATTATATATTCTCATTATTATTATTATTATTATTATTATTATTATTATTATTATTATTATTTTATCATTAATACTCATTTATAGTGATAATAATAATAGTAATAATGATAATAATAATAATAATAATAATAGTTATTATTACTGTCTTTATTTTGTTATACTTGATCGCAGTTTCCCGCGTTAGCGAGATAGTTGCAAGAACAAACAAAGAAACGCCATATTAGCTCACATCCATTCTCTAGTTGTCATGTGTAATGCACCGAAATCACAGCTCCCTATCCACATCCAGGCCTCACACACCTTTCCATGGTTGACCCCGGCCACTGCACACACCCCAGTTCAGTTCATTAACAACATGTCGACCGCTGTGTAACACGTTGTTCCAATTCACACCATCCCGTGCACGCCTTTCACTCTCCTGCGTTTTCAGGTCCTGATCACACAAAATCTGGAAATCCTCCCTTCCTGTATTACTTTCCAAAACAAGGAAATGAGAAAGCTGCCAAGTGAGGAATTTTCTCTCTTAAGGCTCATTCATCTGTTCTTGTCGCTACCCTGCTCGCGTTGGAAATAGCAAGCATTTGAAAAAGAAACATATATATATATATATATATATATATATATATATATATATATATATATATATATATATATATATATAAGCATTTATATCATGTGTATGTGTGTGTGTATGTGTGTGTGTGTGTGTGTGTGTGTGTGTGTGTGTGTGTGTGTGTGTGTGTGTGTGCGCGCGCGCTATAAAAAGGTGGTTCTCTCTTCTTTCTATAGACATGTCCAGGAAGTTGCCAGACGCACATTGGTAGCCTCTATACATAGTTGTCAATAATTCATCTATTTCCTTCTCAAGATAGAAATTGCTGAAGTGATACTATTTTTTGACATTATACTATATTATACACTATAGAAAGCCGGTTCTCTCTGCCTTTTGTCTGCAGAAACGCTAAGAAAGTTGCTGGACGCACAATAACTGACCCATATACAAAGTTTCCAATATGTCATCTATTTTCCTTTGCATGATAGAAATTGCTTGCTGCTGGGATGAGATCTTTTTTGAATGCTATGTTTGTGTGAGAGGGAAGGTTGTGCCTGCAATATTTAAGGTATGAAGAGGAAAAATGGGAAGAATGAATGATAGAGCTCCTGAACAGTGCTGCTCCACCATTCTCCAACGAAACACTTTTTTGGCTTATTCCAAAGAGGGGCTCTTAGCTCTTTGCAGGAGCTAGCAGACTAGGGCCCACAGGCCCGAATCTGCTACTACACATGAAGCGGTCAGGGAAAACCATGGAACTAGGGTGTGGGCATTGCCTTTGGGTAGTGGGCCCTAGGTTCTGTCCATTAATACATCACAGCTAGAAAGTGGATGTGAGACAGTAAGGCCATATTTTTCGTGTGTTCCTGGCGCAACCTTGTCTACGGTAGCATCTCCCTGCATGTGGACACTAGCACTGATTCGTCTGCACTGGCACCTTCCATAGTTGCCGTCACAATGCTCCTGCGTCCTGCACCGTCGACTTAAATGTCACTGACTCTGTGCCCACCTCGGCCCCATCCTCCCTCGCTGATGACACCGTCACAGAGGGGGCGTCTTACGTTACTGTTGCCAGCAGAAGGCCCAGTGGTTAGACGTGTTCATCTTTGAAAAAAAAAAAAAAGTAAAAAGGAATCATCCTGTGGAGTGTTGTTGAGGTAATGCCCTTATGTTGAGAAAGATTATGGAAAAATGGTAATCATCTCACGTCCATCGTCAAACTTGCCAGATAAGCACGTGCTCTATTGAGTAAACAAACCTCTGGTACTACCTTAGAGAGGAGTCTTGACCTTTGATGATAGAGAGAGTGAGTTTCATCGATGGTAATTATGGCGACAGCTGACATGATCAGCCCTGCTCGCTTCACTTGCTCATCCTGGCCTTCAGTTGGCGCTCGTCAATTATAAGTTACGGACGCCACGATTGGGCATTAGGTACATTATTTATTGGGTGCTGCGAACCAGAAATTGTTATGTATAGATGATTTACACACAGCCTTTTGATTATCACATCACTGATAGTCTGGATAAGACGACTATATACTTTATGCCCTCGTATGACTAGGATTATTTTGTACTCTGTGTACCTTAAGAGAGAAGTAGCGACAGGTCTGAGTCGAGCGTAAACGAAATTAAGAGTCAAATGTTGGTGCGTCTCGTGTCTCGCAAGATAAACGACTGTAGATCAGTTTTTTTTTTTGTTTTTTCTCGTCTCTGAATTGTCCAGTACAACAATATCATTTATGACAAAGGCTAGTTCCTTCAGTCTTCATGTATCGCAACCGTTGTTAGGTTTAATCCAATCTACCAAACGTTGTCAGGTTGCTCGAGTCATGTATCCTAACCGTTGTCAGCTTCTTCCAGACTTCCGACCGTTGGCAGGTTACTCGAGTCTTCATGTATTCCAACCGTTGACAAGTTTCTCCAGCCTTTCAACCGTTGTCAGGTTCCTCCAGTCTTCCAACCCGTTGGAAGGTTCCTTCAACCTCCAAGCCGTTGTCAGGTTCCTCCAGTCTCCAACCGATGACAAGTTCCTTCAACCTTCCAGCCGATGTCAAGTTCCATCAACCTTCCGACCGTTGTCAGGTTCCTCTAACCCCGCAACCTGTGTCAGGTTCCTCCAGTCTTCCTACCCGTTGTCAGGTCTGCCTTAGTCGTCCATCTTGCGTCTTAACACGGCAGCAGAATACAAAAAGCAACATTTATGCCACGCTGGTGAACACATCAACAATAAAGACGTTCGACTTGGGGTCTCGGGAGTAGTTCTTGTTTGGAGAATGACCGAGCGTGTTAAATTACTGAACGTGAGCTGGTCCTCAACCACGGACCCAAACCTGGCCTCCTCCCATCATTAATGCTTTGCTGGTTGTCGATTAAGAAGAATGGTTACGGGATCGAAACGGTGTAATTGTTGACAACACTGTACATATAGAGTGGGGATTGCAGTCCCCGCCTCTCTCTTCTCCTCCTCCTCCTACTCCTCCGCCAGCAGATGCCAACTCTCGGTGAAGGTTAGAAAATGGGTGTGTGGGTGTTTGTGTGTGTGTGTATGATAACTTGGTGTTGGAGGCTGCGTCCAACAGCAACAGAAGTTCACTGTAGGAAGATTCGAGTCACTGAGTGGTATTTTAGGTTTCTTTGGCAGCCATTTTCAGCCACTTTTTTCTCTGTTACATTTAACCATAGTTAGCCACACAGATGGGGTTGACCTGTACTATTCGATACCATCATCTTGAATCATCGTCGTCTTGACTCATCTGCGTACACCATTGTCGTCTTGAATCATCGTCAGTTGAACCATTATCCTCCTGAATCATCACCAACTTGAACCATCGTCTTTGTGAATCATCACCAACTTGAACCATCGTCTTTGTGAATCTTCACCAACTTGAACCATCGTCTTTGTGAATCTTCACCAACTTGAACCATCGTCTTTGTGAATCATCACCAACTTGAACCATCGTCTTTGTGAATCATCACCAACTTGAACCATCGTCTTTGTGAATCTCCACCAACTTGAACCATCGTCTTTGTGAATCTCCACCAACTTGAACCATCGTCTTTGTGAATCTTCACCAACTTGAACCATCGTCTTTGTGAATCATCACCAACTTGAACCATCGTCGTCTTGAATCATCAGTGTGAACCATCCTGAATCACGACCAACTTGAACGATTGTCGTCGTGAATCATCATCAGTTTACACCCTTGTCGTCGAGATATACTCTCTGGACGATCGTCGTCTTCCTGGATTAACATCAACTTGAGCCGACGTCGTCTCGAATCATTATCAACTCGAAACTTCGTCGTCGTGAATCAGTGGCGTTTTGAACAGCCACCATCTTGAATACTCGTCGTCTTGACCGACTGTTGTCTTCTGCAGTGAACATTTTGACGACACTATCTTGAACCATCGTTGCCTCCCACCATCGTCAGCGTAATCGTAATTGTTCTCTGGGGTTCGTTGTGTTTGTTATCTTACACCGTTGCCACTGTTATGTTGTACCGTTGGTACTGTTATCTTACATCGTCGTCTTTGTTACTTGGCACCGTCGTCACTTATATTGTACCGTTAACACTGTTATTTTGCAGTATCGGTACTGTTGTTATCTTGTACCGCGGTCGCTGTTATCCTGTACCATCGTCACTGTTACTTTGTGCCGTTGTCTTTTATCTTCCGTAACTGTTATCCTAAACCTTCTTCATTTTTATCATGTACCACTGCAATTCTTATCGCTCCCCCTCGTTACTGTTATCTTGAATCGTCGTCCCAGTTATCTTGCACCGTCAGTCGTGGTGTCATGCACCATCGTCACATATATCTAGCTCTGTCCTCGCTGTTATCTTGTAGCACCGCTGTGTCAAAGGTCCATCATCAGGAACCGCTTTCGCCTTGGATCACTAAACGTTTCGGCGACGGATGAATTTAGCGAAGGACCCGGGGTTTAAGGCCAAGGAATCCGAAGGAGCTGCCATGGTTGGCGGCTACGGATGGTGTCCTCACCGTCACTTGATACGGAACATTGATCAACGTTCACGACCATACAACAGGAGACTGTGTATCTGACATGTTTTAGCTAACACTCAACATCGCGCTGGAACTAGTGTTTTGAACGGGCGATTTGATTATAACATCATTAAATGCTCAAGTTAGGTGTAATAATTTCCGTTGACTTATAAGCCAAGAGAGTATATAGTGCACAGAAGTAGGAAAGATGGCGAACAGAATTTTTGGCCTCCATGGTTTGAGCATTCGAACTCTTAAGTTCAAAGATGAATTCTCTTTGGCGGTTCACCGATCCGTTCCCGTCTTCAGTGTTATTCCCAGTTCCAGTCACTCGACATCATACAAAATATGACATAGAATAAAAAGAGGATGGCGAACAGCGGCGTGATGTTACTCAAGAGAGCCGTCCAGACGACCTCAACCTGTATAAAAAGATTGAGATGGGATAAGGATTCAGTATCATCAAAAGCTTCGAATATGTTGTTCGAAGCAGCTATGAAGATTTCACCCGTAGTAATGGGTAATAAAGTCATAGGAAGCGTTTTACCTCGTATGAGGCAAAGCATTTCTTTCTTTCCTTTCAACAGGATTGTTAACATATGCGCTGCTTTACCAGTAGTTCAAGTCAATGCTATAGATATATTTGAAAATAAACTGCCCCTCCTTCGTATATCTCGTTAAGTCATCTATATCCTCCTCTGTTCGTTCCAAGAAGAAGCTGTGTGTCTCTGAGGCCGTCTCCTGTCATAAGCAAACTCGACAGGATAGACCTAGTGGTCTTCCGCTGTTTGCATACCTTTTCTTCCCCTCTCTTCTAACCCATCTTGAACAGTTGTCGCCAAGAAGCATTGTTATATTGTCCAGAGCCATCGTAACGTATGCGTTAACATGTATCATCTTTGTCCTGAATCTATTTCGTTATGATGTGTCGTCGTTGTGAAATATTACCATCACGTTCTCTTGAGCCAGAGCCATCATTGTCCTCTGTCCTTTCATCATGACCTGCCGTTACCACAAACTGTCATCGTCTTGAACCATCGTCTCAAATGAAATCTTGAATTGATCTGTTGTTAATCTCGAACTGATTAGAGATGTGCCCACAACGTCTTTAACCATCGTCCTTTCGAATCATTGTTGTCGTGAGCCATCATCATCTTTCAGCATCGTACTGTAATGATGGTGTATTGAACTATTGTTGTCGTAGGTTGCCATCGCCTTAATCTTCGTTGTACTGTAATAACGGTGTTCTGAACCATCGTCTCCCTCTGTCACCAGACAAGTACTTGGTAGTCATGGCAAGAACCAGCCGGAAATACCAGTGTCTTACTGTCTCCAGTGCAGTCCCAAGGGTTTACCTTATGTTTGCTGACTTTATTTCTGATCTTGTCACAGTCTCTACTGTACAGTGACATGGCAAGGGCATCCTTGTCAAAGTTCATCGAGGGTGACAAAAGGAAAATAGTGATAGAAGGAGAATGTAGAAATTGATCAGTGGCTCCACAGTTGTTGACATGACTCTTAAAGATAGAAAGGTTAAAGGGAGAGAACAAGACGAAAAGAAGAATAGGATTTTAAAGCTTAGGTGTTCGAGGGAATTAAAGGTATCATAACGGGAAGTCTTCGTGTAGCTGGTCGCCACACACAAACTGTGGGAAGCAGCAGCCAGACGCGTTCCTCGGGTCCAGGCTTTAGCGACGGGACATATTACGCATGCAGCTTACGAGAACAGTGGCCACAATGATATCCATGAGAGAGAGAGAGAGAGAGAGAGAGAGAGAGAGAGAGAGAGAGAGAGAGAGAGAGAGAGAGAGAGTAACACTGCTGCGCCCTGAAGAGGGTGACTAAAGAAAGGTGATATCAGGAGAGTTAATGAGACACAAGGCTTTTTAAATCCAGTATCAGTAATAGAGAGTTGGAGGAGGAGCCGCCCGCTTAGATACCTAAGCAATAGTAGGGCGTGATTATATACCCCAGTAGATATGGAACAACCGTTTATAAGAAAAAATATCACGGCTCGTGTACCTAGACTTGTACATGTCCTGTCACAGCATCCAAGATTTGAACCGCAATTATTTTAGTACATAAAACTCTGAACTTCAGAAGCATTCGAAACCCGGACCAGACAGCATACATCTGATGCCCAGTCTACCAAGCATGATTCCTCCGTTGTTTGCGATGTGTTGGTTGTGTGTCACGTCGGCGGGAACTGCCAGAAAACGAGATGAGGTAAACAAACCTTTCCCTGGCGACCCCACCCGTCACGTATTGGGTGGATCCCCCGACACACTAAATTCAACTCAGACCTTCCGAAACATAGTCTGATTTATCTCCTCCCAATAATATATCTATCTGTATATTTATAATTTTTTTAATGATCAAGTTGGTTGAGTATGAATAAATTTATTTGATACGTATGATAATAGTGTGAGAAGAGATGGAAATAAGAGTGTCATGTATGTGAGTGTGTGTGTGTGTGTGTGTGTGTGTGTGTGTGTGTGTGTGTGTGTCTGTGTGTGTGTGTGTAGCCTAGTCAGCTACAGGGTAGGGTTGCTAACCTTGTCTGTGTAATAATGTGGTTTTAATGACCTGTTTTTTTTTCTATCTTTCTTTTTCGGTGGAGAGACATTGTGGCCATGCATTGATTATTATGTTTACTTTGCAGTTGATGAGATTTGTCGATATTTCTTAGAAGAAAATGACACTGGCTTGAACTGAAGAGCATTCGATTTGGGCACAGTGTCAACACATCAAGCTAATCTGAATTATACGAGCGCATCTTGCTCATCTCAGTAATGGCAGTGTATTAACCTAATGTAAGTGATACCAGCGTATCATTATCTTATATTTATTACCGAAAAGACAAGCCTTCCCGCGCTAATCTCAATAGCATCAGCGTATACCAGTAACCTCTTCTGCTAGCATTGTCTTTATTTCAAGTAATTACATGTTATCTCGCTTATCTTAACTAGAGCAGTATATCACACCAGAGGCTCGCTCACTCACAGCATCATATCATCTGGTCACGGTAACTGTAGCGGGAATGTCTCTCTCTCTCTCTCTCTCTCTCTCTCTCTCTCTCTCTCTCTCTCTCTCTCTCTCTCTCTCTCTCTCTCTCTCTCTCTCTCTCTCTATTTCTTTTTCGTATCGCGTCTGTCATAATGCTATCAACTTGTCACATTCATCGAGCAAGTGTGGCACCCTCATTTCAGCTTAGGAAGATCCACCACTGTACGGTCTGTATAAACATTAAACTCGTATGGTTTTCGTGAGGTTGAGGTGATCTGGTGAGTTAGGTTTTTTTTTTCAACTCGATGAAAAATCATAAATTGAAAAAGAAACTCATAAGATCTCGTATCATAATCATCTTTCAGTGTAACTGTAATTAAAATCTCTATTAAGATGATGATATATCGCTGGAATGATAAAAGAAGATAGTAATTAAGATGATAATGTATCGCTGGAATGATAAAAGAAGATAGTACTCATAAAAAGCAATAATATTGTATATCATGTACCTTCAATATTAGGTTTCTCTAATCCCTTCCAGCAGGTGAACAGGGCCAGAACATTTTAGCTCTCAACACCCGGCCTCAAAAGACGGGCAGAACAATTTGCCGAAGTGTTCAGTCGCTCTTTGATGAAGCTGAAAAGTTGCCCACCTCATATTTGATTATCACCTTAGTTTTTGGGGCGGACGAGAAAATGTTGTGCAAAGTTTGTGGGTTGTGGAGGCAGTGTTTGAGGAGGTAGTGTTTCGTCAGCATACAACAGCCCTCGCCTAATTATATAACTTTTAAGGAGTGGAGAGAGAGAGAGAGAGAGAGAGAGAGAGAGAGAGAGAGAGAGAGAGAGAGAGAGAGAGAGAGTGTGTAGGTGTGTATGTGTGTGTGTGTGTGAGTGTGTATGAGTGTGTGTGTGTGTTGGAAGGTTAGAGGGTGTGTCTGCTGGGGAAGGGGAAGTAGCCTGGGGCTGTGTGATTTATAGGAGTGTAGTACGGAAAGGAAATGGATGTTACTCTTTGGGGGAAGGAGCGTGTATGCCTGCTGTTGTAAGGTGAACTGGCTGTTGTCTAGAAAGGAGGAGGGCCGTCTGTGTTGAGGTGAGCTGGCTAGTGTCTCTAGGGAACAGGGATGTGTCATTGTTGTGGGATGAGCTGGCTGGTGTCTGCAGAGAGGAGGTAGGTGTGTCTGGATTGTATGGTGAGCTGGCCGGTGTCTGTAGAAAGGGGGACGTGTGTCTGTGTCATGAAGTAAGTTCGCTGTTGTCTGTAGAGAGGAGGGGTGTGTGTCTGTGTTCTGGTGAGGTGGCTGGTGTCTGTAGAGAGGAGGGGTGTGTGTCTGTGTTCTGGTGAGGTGGCTGGTGTCTGTAGAGAGGAGGGGTGTGTGTCTGTGTGCTGACACGGGTCAACGGAGGCTGTGTTGGATGAAGTTTGTTTCCTGCCTTGTAAGAAATTGCCTGTGGAGGAATGTGCTTCTGTCTTGAATAAAACTGCTCGAAGGTTTATGTCTGTGTTGTTAGCTGAGGTAAACCATTGGGTGAGGGTGGTGGTGCGTCTGCGTGGTATGGAGAGCTCCAGGATATGACTTGGGAGTCCAGGAATGTGTGTGTGTGTGTGTGTGTGTGTGTGTGTTATGGTGCTGGAAGCGTTGAAGAACGTGTTTTGTGCTGTTGGTGTCTGAACATAACAGAATCAGTTCTGACGGGTTCAAGGTAAGAGTTCGAATCCTCCGAAGGACATCATGTTCTGGGATTCGAGTGCGATTCTGCCGACGGCGCATCGAGCCGTGGGGGTCACAAGGAGACGCGTCATGCCACCGTCAGTCTGCTCTGTCCTTTGGTTCGTATTCACCCCTTAGCGTCTGCTTCTCTCTCTCTCTCTCTCTCTCTCTCTCTCTCTCTCTCTCTCTCTCTCTCTCTCTCTCTCTCTCTCTCTCTCTCCGTCCCTTTCTTTGTCTGTCTGTCTCTCCTCTCGGGGGCCAGCGTGTCTGTGTGTTTGGTTCCGTGTCTCGCCCGCCTAAGGACCTGCATGTTTATAGACTTCAGTTATGAATATACATTACTTGCCAGGTCTGCCCTCTGAAAGCTTAAACAGACTGAGAAAGATAACTCACCACTCCACAGTGTTAAACTCCCTCTCCTTGTATTTAAAGCATGACATTTCTTCATCCTCTTTGTTAGATGGAAGATTTCTTCTTCATGCAGTGTCGCAGGTATTTTTTTGGTGGAGGGTCTCGTTACGTGATGCAGATATCCTGATGTTTAGTGACATCATGAACGTTGTATTGGTCTTACATGCCAGTATTTCAGGTCAGGTCGAGAAAGACCGATTTTTCTCTTATGTCACAGGAAGAACAGTTTAGGACGGACTTCCCTTTGAAGGCCAAAATGGAGTGTTATGCATCGCGCCAGCTGCTGAACACGTCATAACACTTTTCCATTGATGAATACGAGGGTTCTAGATCTTATCCACAGTGCATGACTCTGTGTTTACTGAGAGGCTGTCTGGTTCACCATATTGTGGGGTCCATTTTAATCATGATGCCCCTTCCGTTTTTGCCATCATACCTTCGTGTCTGCCTGCATCTTTGTCTGTCTGTCTATAAACACACCTCCCTGCCAGTCGGCTTTCATGTCTGTCTCGCCAGAGCTAGCATCTCTATAGCTGTCTGTAAGCCTATGTGCCTTGTCTGTAAACATGCCTGTGTAGTCTGTATTTCCATTTGCCACCGAGCTTTGCCCATCCACCCGCACGTCTCTGTCTGTCCCTTTGTCTGTGTTTTGCAGCTTCGTGTGTGTGTGTGTGTGTGTGTGTGTGTGTGTGTGTGTGTGTGTACTATAAATGGCGTCCTTCTCTTGTTTTATCGATGTCTTTTATCGAAACGCAGCCCACGTGATCATTCTGTCACTAGGGATGTTTTATTGTAGTTTTATTTTGAAAACTGGTTTTATTTACCTCTTGCGTATGACGACGTAACCTTTTAAAGACGACGACTTAGGCCATTCAGTCTTCGTACTGGAGTTAAAGCATCGTTCTCAACAGGTTAAGTCATTACACTCAAAGAGTTAAGTCGCCACACTCAGAAGGGTTAAATCGTCGCACTCCAATGGGTTAAATCATTGCTCTCAAAAGAAAAGAGTTGAGTGGTCACACTCAAAGAGGTAAATCTAAGCACTCAGTAGGTGAGATCGTCACACTGAAAAGGGTTAAATTGTCGCACCCAAAGGGTTAAGTCGTTGTAATCAAAGCGTTAAGTAGTCACATTCTAAAGAGTTAAGTCACTGCAATCGAAAGGGTTACGTCGTCATACTCTCTGGGTATTAAGGTTCGTACAGAAAAGCCAGACGTGCACAGACTGGACCTCTCTATAGCATGTTGTCGGCTGCAATAATAATAATAATCCATACAAGAAAATATATAAAAAAAAAAAAAATGTGCCGCGCTGAATTGTGGCGAGTCTGTTGGAGTGAATGGAATTATAGTCTGGTGGAATTTACTTAACGGGATTTTGTGTTTGCTGTGTTTAATGAGCAGTACCTGTTAATAACATCACTATAACATTACTGAATAACAAGTACAGCGCCGTCCATAGCTTTATCTCGAAATGATGATTGGAAATTATATTTATGTGTATGTACAACCTCCATGGGAGGAGGGGAAGGTATTGTAGTAGTCTGATGTATATCGTTTTTAAATGGTACATCAAAATGAACTGTAAAATAGGATGAGTTTTTTTTTCAGTGGATGGTTTATTATATACATTATGTTAATTAGTGTTTTAAGTGGCTTGCATGTGCTCATTAGATTATTGTGTGCTGATGCTTGGCTCGGGAAGCATCTCTCTCTGGGGAGGTGGGGACTCTCTCTCTCTCTGGGGGCGTGGGGACTTAACTCTGGGCACGTTGGGGTCTCTCACTAAGGACAAGTTGGTCACTAGGGGCGCTGGGGCTTTCACTAGGGGCATGAAGGCTCCATTTCCACCTTCCCCATTTAAGATCATCCCTATCATGCCATCAACGCCACCCCATCCATACACACCTACCTCCACTTATTCCACACTCTCTTGCTCCCCACCACATCCACACTCATCTACCCCCACCCGATCCATACTCATCTACCCCACAACGATCCACTCGAATTACCCCACACTCAGAAATCCCATCCATCCCTACACCCCCAGCTTCCTCCCTCCACCATTGTTGCTTCCACCTCACCCACACCACCCAGTCCACACTCAGCCTTCCACCTCACCTGACCACGTACCCTGTACCCGCCCCAACTCCCACCCGCTGCCACAAACCGTGTCGGAAGTGTGTCCTGACTGAGTATGTCACGAAAGTACATCTTCATTGTATGACTCTGGTGGAGTATGTCTTGTGTGTATGATACCGAATCATGAGTGTATAGGTAAAGCTGATGTCAATTCGTTTCTAACTGTGACGATTGTTCGTCACTAAGGCTATAGTGTCGCCAGGATGTCAGTCATAGCATTTGGTATATGACTGTGTTGCTTATAGTGCCATAAGCGCAAGATGTTTTATAAGCATGGAATGTTTTGCTGATGGCGTTTCCAGTCAGTATGTATACTTCACGTGTTGCCTATATGCGTATTGTCTGAGTTTAGGTGACTGCTATGAACAGTGGCCGTCAACAGGCCAACCACAGATTCAAGCAAGACTTGAAATAATTCGAAAAGAAAAGAAATGATGATTGTGCAGGAGATGTTCAGACGGCAGTGTTGCCAGTTTGCCATACCTTAGAGGTGTACCGTACGTATGTTCCTGTGTTGGACAGCATCCCCCCTTTGGCAACTCTGGTGGATCCTAAACGGCTTGCACTGCCCATTTCCTAAACAAATTAACCCATTACCATACGTAAGGCTAGAACCTGCAACTGCATAGGCCAATTAGCAACTACTATTCACCACCGTTGAACATGTAATTTGAGACGGTATAAGTTAATTGGGGGAGGGAAGGGGACCGGGAGGGGAAGAAGGAAGAAAGGAGAGGGAGGTAGGGAGGGAGGAAAATACTGCTGCTGCTGCTGCTGCTGCTGTTGTTACGAGCATGGCGCCACACACAGCACGGGTCGGCCCCGTGGTTACTCCCATTAGCTACCCACCGCGACAAAACCCCCACATGATACAGGTAGATGAGTAGGTGAGCAACGCGCACATCACTGGCCGTTCAGGTATGAATAGCCTGGACCGTAAACATGCCATAAGGAGGCCAGCCAAACGGTGGAGGAGTGTGTAAATCTGTCAGGGATGCGTGTTCAGTAAGTCTCAGCCGTGTTTTAGCTTCGGTCTGGTGGCCAGGAGAACGAGCCTGGACTCAACTATGTCGATTCTGTCCCAATACTTGACATATGGAGTTCCCCAGGCGCGCGCTGATGGTATCTAGAGACGTATTTCAGCGTCTGTTGACTGTTGATATCGACCTTATGTCTAGGCGATGCTTTACGACCCGAGTGATGCTCCTTTGCACATTGCCGGAGTGTCGAAGCGTTTGAACCGAGCGACGAAAGAACCTGAGAACGCGTACGTAAGACAGCGTCCACTACGGAAGGCGAGGCCGTAAATCGTCCACGAGCGCCTCCCTGATGTGGGTCATTATTGCCTAATTTCTGAAGGTTGGGAGGTTACCCTGGCGGCCATCAAGGGGTCGGCGCTGAATATTAATATGTGATCAGATCACCCGAAGATAGAGTTACGAGCAGCAGGTCGCGGCCAGGAGAGCTGGCTCTGCTGTGGCTGTGGGGCCAAGGAGGAGGGGGCTGCTGTGGCTGTGGCCAGGAGGACGGGATCTGCTGTGATTATGGGGGGGGGAGGAGGGGAGAGGAGGGGCTTGCTGTGGGAGGACGAGCCTTCTGTAGTCGGAAGGAGGGGGCTTTTGCTGTGGCTGTTGGGAGAAATGTCAGGCTTAGGTTGAGGAGAAAGCTTCTGTGGTCACTAGGAAAAAAAAAAAGACTCTGTTGTGATTGTGATGGGGAAGCCCTCGATGTTATTGAGGAGGAGGAGGGGAAGGAGGGAGCTGTGGGTGTGACAAGAGAGAGGAGAGATTTGCTGTGGCTATGAGAAAGAGAAGCCTACTGTGAGTTCTGTTTTAACAGTGTGGACTCTGCTGTGGCTGTGAGGAGGGAGGAAGACTGATTCTAGTTCGACTGTGAAGAAGTTAGGATCTGCTTCGTCTATGAGGAGGAGAGGATGTTGTGTTGTGAAAGATGATGAGTTCTAATGATGCTCCGACGAGGACGGCTCTCTGCCGTGGCTTTCGGAGGAGGAGCGTCCTGTTGTTGTGTGGCTTTGCGTAGCTGTTCCGCAGATCCACGACCTGTGGAGTGGAGGAGTTACACGTCGCCACAACACTGTTTTCTTCCCATCTCGGACAGCCTGGCTGACGGATCGTAGCGACCCCCAAGTATCTTGAAGAGGTGGAAGAAAAACGAGGAACCTCCTGAAGCATAGCAGATTAAAAAGCCATTCGACGTGTCATTTAGGGGCTCATTACACGTCCTCAGCGACGATATACGCCTTCCGGTTCTCCTGCTCATCTCCAGCTACCTGTCTGGAAGCTGCCACGCCTGGCGGCCAGCCTGCCTCCAGCCCCAGGTCGGGAGGAAGAACTGAAGAGGAGGAATGAGGAAGAGGAAGATGAAGAAGGAAGAGGAAGATGAAGAAGGAAGAGGAAGATGAAGAAGGAAGAGGAAGATGAAGAAGGAAGAGGAAGATGGAGGAAGAGGAAGATGAAGAAGGAAGAGGAAGATGGAGGAAGAGGAAGATGAAGAAGGAAGAGGAAGATGGAGGAAGAGGAAGATGAAGGAGGAAGAGGAAGATGGAGGAAGAGGAAGATGAAGGAGGAAGAGGAAGATGAAGGAGGAAGAGGAAGATGGAGGAAGAGGAAGATGGAGGAAGAGGAAGATGAAGAAGATGGAGGAAGAGGAAGTTGTAGGAGGAAGAGGAAGATGTAGGAGGAAGAGGGAGATGAAGGAGGAAGAGGGAGATGGATTAAGAAGAATATAATTGGATTTTTAACATACCTTTGAGGAAAGGGAAGCAAAGATAGATGATGATGATGATGTGTATGTGTGTGTGTGTGTGTGTGTGTGTGTGTCGCTGGTCATTGGTACGGGTACGACCTGCGGACCAGCGCTCGAAGTCATTGTCTTCGAAGGTCCTGTTGGCCGCTCTTTTGAGCGTCTGTGTTCGGAAAATAAATTTCCGATCAGCGTCTTAGTTCATCACCTGATCAGCGACTTCAGAGGCAGCCGCTGATTGGCCGAGTGATAAGCTAGGCCAATTAGTGGTGTCTGTGTCTCCCTGGGTCCAGTCTTCCTCTTCCCCTCCCACCCCTCCTCCCCCATCCCTCTCCCTCTCTCTCTCCCTCCCTCCCTCCCTCCCTCCCTCCCTCCCTCCCTCCCTCCCTCCCAGCCTCAGCCCCTCCATTTGGTGTGGTATATTTTTTCTTCCATCTCTCTCTCTCTCTCTCTCTCTCTCTCTCTCTCTCTCTCTCTCTCTCTCTCTCTCTCTCTCTCTCTCTCTATCTATCTATCTATCTATCTATCTATCTATATATCCATCTATCAATCTGTCTATATCTATCTATTTCTATCTATCTGTCTGTCTATTTCTCACTTATTTACTTATGTATTTATACAAAATCTTTATATAGGTGTGTAAGGTCGGCAGTTCCACTTAGAAATTCGTTTAAAAGGGACTTCTGTGCAGAACAAATTTTCATACGACCGAGTTAAAGTGTGACACTGGGCCACACTGGCAACACAAGCACATCACTAGGATTATCTTCATGCCAAGGTATACATACATTCCTGCCCCTTGGACATCTAATGGCAGCTTCACTACACCGATTGGTTCAGCAAAACAGAAAATAGCTGGCTGGCTCGGCGACCCTTTTGTTTCATAAGGTCATCAATATACAAGCGACCTTTGACCCGCTAGGGCACCGGGTATGCATGTGTAAAACTGGCTGTTCGGTGCGAGATTTTATAGTGTTACTTTCATGATTCAGGCGACAAGTTGCGAGGAAGATTTTGCTGTGTGAAACACATGTAAAGAGAGCGACGACCTGATTTGATTTCGCGTAATTCTCCGTTAACTTGTGTATGTATTCGTTGCTTTGCATCAGTTTTGTACGGGGTGTGCACACGTAACCCGGCTGATACGAGCATTAACGTGACTCGTGGTGGGCTTTTTATACAAGTGGGTCCTGGCCGTGTTGCTCTTGTGTCTGTATGTGTGTGTGTGTGTGTGTGTGTGTGTAAGTGTGTGTGTGTGTAAGTGTGTGTGTGTGTGTGTGTGTGTGGATGTGTGTGTGTGTAAGTGTGTGTGTGTAAGTGTGTGTGTGTGTGTGTGTGTGTGGATGTGTGTGTGTGTGTGTGTGTGTGTGTGTGTGTAAGTGTGTGTGTGTGTGTGTGTAAGTGTGTGTGTGTGTGTGTGTGTGGATGTGTGTGTGTGTAAGTGTGTGTGTGTGTGTGTGTGTGGATGTGTGTGTGTGTGTGTGTGTGTGTGTGTGTGCGTGTGTGTGTGTGTGTGTCTGTGAGCGTGTGTGTGTGTGTGTGTGTATGTGTGTATGCGTGTGTGTGTGTGTGTGTTTGTGTGTGGATGTTTGTGTGTGTGGATGTTTGTGTGTGTGGATGTGTGTGTGTGTGTGTGTGTGTGTGTGTGTGTTATATCTACACGTGTGTTATTCGTTGATAGAGGTGCAGGATATATACGCAATGGAAAAAGCATTTACAGTCGGGTAATGGTGTCTACTGTGTGAGGAGAGTTTGAGGAGCGGTAGATGAGAAGTATAGTTTGCTTCATGTGTTCGAGAGCTACGAGGAGGTTCGAACCGACATAGCGGTTGAATCACGGTTCCTGTTCTTTCAAAGGTTTCTTCATTGGATCAAGAGATAAACTATGAAGAAAATGATAGAGTAAAGATCATGAGGCTAATAGTAGTAGGTCACTTTTGGATGGTAATAAGGTCCACCTAAACTATAGCAGTCGTATATCATATGAGGGTTTGGTAATTAATGCATTGGTGTTTTTCATGAGAATTTACAAAGAATGGGAAAGCGCCTTTTGGTATATGTAGGCACTATGTGTAGCGTGAGGACAGCCATAGCTTCTGTGATGGGTACGTCAGCGAGAGAGTAATGACAAGGACGAACACACATGAGAAAGTGAGGTTTGGTAGAATCATCCCACCCATTCCAGATGTGAGGATTCCATGAGGAAATTATGGTCTTGAAGCACCACAAGAATACTGATACGATGAGGTACAGTACGAGTGTTCTGGAAAAGTAAACAATATCGTGTTTGTAATGACTTGCGAATGTGCTGGAGTTTTCCGTGCATAGATGCCTCACTGGGAGAGTGTTAACCCAAAGTATATGTCATCTGTTTAACTAGGGTGTGTTATCTGTACACCCGGAGTGTGGTATATATGATCTATCATCATAGTTTGTTATCTGGTAACCTGAAAGTGTGGTATATGTTATCTATTAAACTAGAGTGTCTTATTTGTTACATGTAAACCCAGAGTGTGTTATATTTTATCTGTTCACCCAGAGTGCGTTGTCTGCAGGAACAGGAGCTACATTGGTGACTGTCATCTGTTTGAAGGGAGATAGGTGGAGGTCTCATGAGCTGAGGTGTAGGGGGAAGATGGTGCTATCCACACACAGGTGTGGATGGCTTGTAGTTTTCACACGAGGTGTGTCCGGGGTATGGACGAAGCTACAAGGCACTCCAGTATGTACTGGAGAATTGTGATATGGTCACCACTGCATAACAGGAGGAAATGCAAGAACTCCTTACTGGAAAAGTTTTGCTACAAGATCCCTGTGGCAGAAAAGCTTTTACCGAAGGTTTTTTTCATGTATCTCAATTAACAAAATGAGATATACGGGATCCCTGCAGACCAGCGATGAAGATATGGGGAAGATCAGAAGGCAACTCTGCTGTGAAACAGCTGAGGGCTTTCAAATTTTATGTTTCATGATAACAAAATTGTTTGTGTAGGATATGTTCAGCTACGTTTTGAAGGACTGATCTGAGGATTGTGGTGGTTCTGCTGTTATAGTCTTAATAGTTCTTTATTCTCCTTCCTGGAATACAGCTTTTTTTTACTGATTTTCTCCAGATCGGAGGATGAACTGATGAAGATGACGAACAGAAGTCTGAAAAGCTTAGTCATAAGGGACGGCAGAGGTTATAAGACACACTGTGGATATATAACGAGTTCCATTTAGTGCCTTCATCACGTACTCTGACACACAAATGATAAAGCAGGAGCTACGATAAGGATAAACAAACACAGTGTTACGACTGAGTTAATCAGATGCGATCTGCTGGACGGGCGTATACTGCCTCACAGCCGAAGGGTGACGGAGAGCACACACTACGTCGCCATCCAGGTCTCCTCAAGACCTCTAACCTACTCAGCATCCAGGAGGTCTTTCCCCACGCAAAGGATCACTTCACTGGAGGCTCCACACACGTGAATCTTTATTGTTACCTGTCACTTCCGACAACCACACGGATGTCGGAGAGGCTCTCTTTACGCCGACATAAACTTAGCAATTATCAAGAACTGTAACGTGAATCGGTCGACTACACTGTGCGTTGTGCATGACGCGTCGTCGGCAACTGTTGAGAGAGAATACCTTGTGTCATGGTATCCACACACTTCACCCTGGATCGTCTTGCTGGTTTTGTTAAGTTCGACTTCATGCCTGTTGTTGATTTATGGGTTGTGGTGACTAGAGACAGTGGCTGACCTAGCCATTTTCAGGTTAGAAGTTCAAGGCTGTAAAGATATACTTGTCATAGTATTGACAGTGGAGCTCTCTAGGAGGAAAGGAACTGTTAGGTTTCTGCTAGAAATTGTAAGGTTTTTGTGCCATAGACGGTGTTACAGCGCTGCGCAATGTAGCGTATCATCGTTAAACCCTCGTCCGTGGCATAGATTCTGGTCCTTCTGGGATCATATGTGGAACGTTCAGTACTTCAACTAATCTGCTCTGGGATTATATCAGACACGTACTGTACTTTGACTTCTTTACTCTAGGATTATTTACAACACGTACAGTACTTTAGTTGCTCTACTCTGCAATCATATGTAACACGTACAGCTCTTTAACTTCTCTAATCTAGGATCAGGTATAATACGTACAGTAGTTTGACTGCTGTACTTTCACTGGGGAGTTGGACAGTTATTGCTGTGATAACTACAGCTTTGGAAACTCTGTCCTGAAAGCTGACGTGGCCAGCTGCTGTAGGCAGGAAATTGCGGAATGAGAAGGGCTGTTCCAGCGAGGGAGACCTCTCTCAGATCACCCCCACCCATCATACAACACCGCTTCTGCCCTCCCTAGGGCGCAGTTGGACGCCTAAGGTGTATGGATACTGGTTTGTGTTTGTCATATACCACACACACACACACACACACACACACACACACACCAGGGGCACATGAACCATTGCCTGAGATCCGCAAACAACACAGGCCTAGATCGAGTCCACAAAACGAGTACGGAGATGGTAGTTTGAGTTCAGGCGTCCAAGGTAGTCGGGTAGTGGTGTGAGAGGTCAGCACACAGCACACGCCTGGTGGAGGTCAACAGCCGTGTCAGCTCAGTACAGCACATCCTGGAACAGGTCGGGAGTGGTATTTGCTTAGTACCCAGCACATCCCTGGCAAAGGCCGACAGTGCTGGGAGCTTAGCATACAGAGTGACGTTTGAGTATGTCGACAAGAATGTGACCTCGCCACACAACACAGACCTGCGGCAGTGTTAGTGTGATGTGAGGTCAACACACGGCACGGATCGAGACGTGTTCACCAGTTGCCGTTTTCGTTTGGTTTTCATCAAAGACAAGACGTGTGATATGTAACAACGAGTGGATGGTAAATTTGCTCTTTTCCTGTGGAGTTTACAGTGCGGTAAACTCACACCAGTTGCGATTATTGGGGTATACCGACGTCCAGTGGTGGCAATAGTCGGCTTGACAGAGTTAGTCATCTTTAGGGCTCAGAAATATGGATGATAGGATATATTATCTGTTGGCTAGGTCGTGTTGACGTCATAGAGCAACGCATCCAGGCGGTTAACGCTTGTGTTGAGGGTTCAGATGTGATCCGTGGAGCAACACATCCAGAAAGGGGCAGTGATTTTGTTCCAGCGTCAGTTCCAACCCGTGGAGCAACACACTCATGAGCCAGTATTGCATGTGTTACCTGACCCGTGCAGCAACACAACCAGAAGCTCTGTTGAGGGGTTAAAGTCTGAACCGTAGAGCACAACACCCAGGAGGTAGTGTTTGTGTTGCATACTCACGTTCTGAGCCATACAGCAACACATCCAGGATGACGTACTTGTGGTGCGGATGGGTTCGCGCTGCGCGGTCGGGCGGCGGACCTGCATCCTTTCTTACACGCGTTCCATCACGGATTCTTTTTTTTTTTTTTTTCGTTACATCTCTGGAAGGCTAAACGTTCTTCACCAATTGAAGAGAATTTTGGGTTCGAATCACACCGAGCCCTATGCAGCATTTTGCTGTAAAAGTACAAGTGTTGTAGGTAGTGTCTTGTGGACGTATTAGAATATGTCGTGATTAAGTTATCTCCTGGGTTCGAGTCCTGGGCGTGGCAATCGGCGCACAACCCAACTCTGGAATTCCTTAGGGACTGGTAGATGAATGGCTTAGGCTAGGGTGCTTGTGTGTGTGTGTGTGTGTGTGTGTGTGTGTGTGTGTGTGTGTGTGTGTGTGTGTCTATACATGCATTGGAGTGAGAATAAGATACATATGTGCAAAGTTAGGAAACGGAGCAACACAAACGTAAAACTCTCTCCCTATAACACACAGTTTGTAATCACATGTACTAATCACACACACACACACACACACACACACACACACACACACACACACACACACTACAACTGTATACGGTCAAGAAGATATTAGAAAGACTATTCACTACGCATATCTGGATTTCATTCTGAAGTTTGGTCACCGAACTTAGAGTGGCATACACTCTACTTATACATGAAGGTGCACAGGAGGTGAACAAAGATAGTATCTGAATTGAGAGCTGAGTTATAGTTAGATTCTTTGAGGCCATAAATTTCTCCCATCAAGAAAGCAGGAAGAGTAAGGGGTGACTTGATCACAATCTTCGAGTTGTTGCAAATGGTGTCGACAGGGAACATTTCTTCGAAAGATGCAAAGACAGTGCAGCCAGAGACCATAAGAAGAAACTCGTTCGAAAAGGCAGAAAGGAGTACGTTTGACCAGGCTGGTGGATGAGTGGAATGAACAGAGGGATGGAATAGTGTCTGCTGACCGTATACAGAAGTTTAGAAAGATGTATGAAAGTAAAGCTCAAGAGACGGGGCCATAGAATTGTGATGGATCTCCCAACCCGTTCACTTCGGATGGGTGATATGAGTAATGATGATTATATAATTACATGGTTAGAGATAATTGTACACACTACTATGTTTACCCTGGTCTGCATCATACCCTCAGGTGAGTCTCGTGCTGATGTCATCACACTCCACTCACGTAACTTGCCACTCAGAACATCTGCTAGTCAGAACACCTGCCACTCAGAAGACCTATCACTCGGAACACCTACTGTAGAGAGCACCTGTTCTGAGGACATCTGCCACTCAGAACACCTGCTACTGAAAACATCTGCTACTTAGAACACTTGCCACTCAGAGCCCCTGACACTCAGAACCCCTTCCTTTTTCCAGAGAATATTCCAAAGACCATTTTTTTTCATTTGTCATCTTACGACCTTTGAAATACGACGGAGAGACTCGGTATAGAAGGCATCATGCGAGCCGCAGGCGACCCTGTCACATGGAAGCGGTGATCGACAGTGTTTACGTGAGCAGCAGTGACGTATGGACGGGCTACGCCACTAGTTGCATGGCATCATTCACACACTCCCTCCTGCCGAGAACACCACCCTTAGCCCTTAGGAACCACCACCTAAGCCCCTTAAGCACGACGGAATGACCCTTTGGATATGATGGCCTGGACTTTGACCTACCCCTCAAGGGTTAGGTCATAGGTTGAATTGTCATGCACAAAGGTTGGACCTTCGTACTCGGATGGGCCGTACTGTCGTGCTCAGTGGTTCTCCGCCGTGCTCAAGGGTCGCACCACTGTGCTCAAGGGTTGCACCACTGTGCTCAAGGGTTGCACCACTGTGCTCAAGGGTTGCACCACTGTGCTCAAGGGTCGCACCACTGTGCTCAAGGGTCGCACCACTGTGCTCAAGGGTCGCACCACTGTGCCCAAGGGTCGCACCACTGTGCTCAAGGGTCGCACCACTGTGCTCAAGGGTTGCATCACTGTGCTCAAGGGTCGCACCACTGTGCTCAAGGGTTGCACCACTGTGCTCAAGGGTCGCACCACTGTGCTCAAGGGTCGCACGACTATGCTCAAGGGTCGCACCACTGTGCTAAAGGGTTGCACCACTGTGCTCAAGGGTTGCATCACTGTGCTCAAGGGTCGCACCACTGTGCTCAAGGGTTGCACCACTGTGCTCAAGGGTTGCACCACTATGCTCAAGGGTCGCACCACTGTGCTCAAGGGTTGCACCACTGTGCTCAAGGGTCGCACCACTGTGCTCAAGGGTCGCACCACTGTGCTCAAGGGTTGCACCACTGTGCTCAAGGGTTGCACCACTGTGCTCAAGGGTTGCACCACTGTGCTCAAGGGTTGCACCACTGTGCTCAAGGGTTGCATCACTGTGCTCAAGGGTCGCACCACTGTGCTCAAGGGTCGCACCACTGTGCTCAAGGGTTGCACCACTGTGCTCAAGGGTCGCACCACTGTGCCTAAGGGACGGAATTTACCGACGACGTGTCTGAAGATTCAAGAAAGGGATTTGAACAAACTGAGAGAGTGGTCAGACACGAGGCAAATGGATTTCAACGTAGAGACAAATCTAAAGAAATGCACTCTGATGCTAAATATATGATTCATGATTACAAAATGTTTGGTAGACCGTTAACAGAAGTAAAAGAAGAGTACAAGATTATCAGTTATGACTCAATATAGTGTAAACCATGCCTGGCAGCACACAATACAACCGTCAGAATGCTAGAATTTATAGAATAATATATACCACAAAAGCATGGAAGCAGTAGTCTTCATAACGCCTTACTTGTATTACGCTTTTTAGTGCGTCACCAGACGTCACTTACGGTTGAAAAAAAATCAGAGAACTGCAGCCAAAAAAAGATGGGACAAAAATCTGAAGTAGAACTCGTCTCATATATTCAGTACTTACAGAATGTATAAATTATCGCTTGGCATTTGAGTTGCCGTGGAAGATACTCTCGGTACGTGACTGTCCTCTTCGTCTCTGTTGATTGTTAAATCGAATGTCACTTGTTTCAAAGACGCACGATTTTGCTTGCAGTAGCTGCTCTGCTGGAACACTTCGATGTGAGGTCTGGAAGGGTAGAGAAGAGCTGGAACGGAGACGTACTTATATCATTCCAGAGTTGGTGATGTTGAGTCATAACAACTAAGTTTATGCAGAGGAAAACTGGATATCTCTTCCGTCATCGAATGTCATTTGTGAGTGAGATAACATGTGTCAAAAGATCGTGATATAGATCCTACATTTCTTTCCGACAATATTCACAGTAGTGAGTGTTTTATCAGTGACCATATCCACTTGTTAGGGTACTGGACACTGACCACAGCCACCTGCTGGGGTACTGGACAGTGACCACAGCTACTTACTGGGGTACTGGACAGTGACCACAGCTACTTACTGGGGTACTGGACAGTGACCACAGCTACTTACTGGGGTACAGGACAGTGACCACAGCTACTTACTGGGGTACTGGACAGTGACCACAGGAGCTTGGTTCAGAGCCCTGTACTCTCACCTCGATCATCATATGACCACATTCACACCGAAACTTTTCCCAAAATATTTCCGGTTCACAGTTTCATTACTACTAAAAATCTATGATAATTTTAGTGGCATTTTTTCGGCTCACTAACAGGCGTCTTGCTGAGTTGTTTCATATGTCAACAGTTGCATCTTTTTTTTGAATATGGACTTTGTGTATCGTTTCGAGAGCTGATCGCTTAGCAGCAATTACTACTCTGCTTTTGAAAGGATCTGGTGTTTAGTAAGCTGGTCTTATCTGTTTTCTCTTCTTGTAATCTTTTAGATTGTTCCTTCTTGACGGAGTTTACGACGGACGCAATATCTTACTTAGGGAAAAGCACAGATGGAGGAGTTTGCGTGCCGCTCGTGCCGTGAGATGTGACGCAGTTGAAAGGTTGACAAAGAAGGTGCCAGTCATCGCAAAGGGAGTAAGGAAAGGAGACCGAATTGAGACCATTGAGCCAAGAGACAAGAAGAGAACCATACGTTGTAGAACGATGGATGTCTTCGATGATTTCGAGGGGAATAATCTCCGCCGCATATAATGACCATCTCTAGACGAAGAACAATTTGAATCTGTGTCTTATTCGGTCAGTCAACCGTAGTTCTCCTATGCTCAGATCCTGCCCCAAGCCCCTCACCCCAACAATACCCACAAAAGCTGTTAGATGTCAGAAGAAACACTCGGAGACTGCGAAAAGAATCTGGCATAAAAGTGTAGGAACAGCAAAGGAAACGGGGCGAAAATGTAAATATAAATCGAGGTAACAATTGCACGGGGTGAGAGCAGAGTGAAACCGTCAGACCTGCTCCAGGCCAGGAACCCCAGCAAATGTGTCCATAAATTCTTTTTCTTCCACCGGAATAAATGGAAAATTTTACACGTTACAAAATGAAGCGAAAATACAATAAAGGGATAATGAGACAGAATATCAGACCCATTGTAGAAGAGTGACCGCGGGTGGAGTACTGTAACACGAGAAGTGTAATTTTTGCTTCTGTTAGGGATATAAATTCAGGGAAAGCTAGAATAGAAAAAGTAAAGAAGAGTCGACGAATATGCTACAAAAGATGTTGATTGTGGGAAGCTGACGCGTCCACAGATGCCAGCCACGTGTTATGTTGGACGACGGGAGACGAGGGAAGGTGCGCCAGAGGCTGGTGCGACAGACGAGGGTCAACTTGTGTGGACGAAGGACCAGGTCGCCTGGTGGGCGTTGTCTTACGAGGTATTTTGTGCTGGACCAAGTATGATACGTATGATACGAGGTGCTGATCTATACAGACGGGAGGCATAGAAGCAGCGTGATAATAGAAGGTGCTATGGAATCCCGTGGTGTGGCGGTTAGCGTTCCTTACCGGGCCGCCCAGAGTCGAGCGCTTAGGTTCGAATCCTGGTTAACGGCAGTCGGCCCACAGTGAACCCAGCTGTTCATCCACCCCAAGGGGTTGGTCGATAGAATAGGTACCTGGCTCAGGCTAGGGCATATATATACATACATAGCGTTAATGGGACGGTCTTGATTAGGGTTTGGCTACCCGTGCCGTCTCAGCTAACATGAAAAAAAAGATACGTTGGTATTCACCTGCACCAATGTGTTAGACGATGCCATACAAGGTAGTGGTCTGTGCTGGCGGGAGGTAAGGACGGAGGTTATGCTGGTAAACGGAATAGTTATTAAAAATACTTGAGATATTGACTGTACGCATAGGAAGGGTCAGACTCGTTTGGGTAAATATGGCGAAGTGGAAAGTGCAGAATGGTAGACACACATAGGGGAGAGTGCAGACGTGTACACAAGTGAGGGGAAGTGTTCAGGCAGGTGTACAAGGGAGAGTGTGAGAGGGATGGGAGAGGTGCACATGGGAGCGTTATCGGATAATGGTCTGCGTAGCGAAGAGGATGCTGACATGTGTACATGCATGTATGTAGGGGAAGATTGAGAGAGCCATGCATAATGACAGTAAGCACAGACAGCATGCACACGATATGTTTGTATCTTAGAAGAGGCAGTATATACTCCTGGCATGACCGTGGACCGCGGACCACGGACCTGTCAAATGGAAACGTGTGGTGAACGCAGTAGAATATAAACAGGAAAACGCCAATAATGTAACTTCTGTTGCCCGTAATGTAACTTATGACGCCCATATTGTCACTTCCGTCGCCCATAATGTAGTTTTTTGAAGCGCCGTAACGTAACTTATGGCGCTTATGATGTACCTTCTGACGCTCATGATGTAACGTGTGACGCCCATGATGTAACGTGTAACGCCTATAATGTAACTTGAAACGCCCATGATGTAACGTGTGACGCCCATAATGTAACGTGTGACGCCCATGATGTAACGTGTGACGCCCATGATGTAACGTGTGACGCCCATGATGTAACGTGTGACGCCCATGATGTAACGTGTGACGCCCATGATGTAACGTGTGACGCCCATAATGTAACGTGTGACGCCCATGATGTAACGTGTGACGCCCATAATGTAACGTGTGACGCCCATAATGTAACTTGTGACGTCCATGATGTAACGTGTGACGCCCGTAATGTAACATGTGACGCCCATGATGTAACGTTTGACGCCCATGATGTAACGTGTGACCTGGAAGTAGCTGCATAACCACAGGTGTTCCAACTTAGAAACTGTTGACCTCAGATATTGGGAACAAGATGGCGACTTTCTTTCCAGCAGGAAGAGAGTTTACACTTTGCATTTGAGAGTACTCCAAAGGTACATAGAACCGATGTGGTTGCCTTGGGGGATGAGGGCGGCGGATGAGAGAGTACACACAGCCGACGTGGATGGTTTGAGGGATCAGCGTGGCGGATGAGAGCAAGAAATGTGCTTTATGAAGGGAGGAAGAACTGTGTCTGGTTGTGGCGGAAATAAAAGAATTTCTTTTTTTTACGGACATTCGAAGGTGTTTGTTCATGTGTGTGTGTGTGTGTGTGTGTGTGTGTGTGTGTGTGTGTGTGTTGTGTGTGTGTTTGTGTGTGTGTATGTCTATGTGTATATTTGTTTGTTGTGTGTGTGTGTGTGTGTGTGTGTTTGTGTGTGTGTATGTATGTCTGTGTGTATATTTGTTTGTTGTGTGTGTGTGTATTTGTTTGTTTGTTTGTGTGTGTGTGTGTGTGTGTGTGTGTGTGTGTGTGTGTGCGTGTATTTGTGTTTGTTTGTGTGTGTTTGTATGTGTGTGTGTGTGTGTGTGTGTGTGTGTGTGTGTGTGTGTGTGTGTAAGTAAATGCATGAAATATACGTACACATCCGAAAACGTGTATGAAGTAACCCATTGGTGTTACACGCCCTTTGATAGAAAATAGTACATAAGATGAAATTAAAGACGTGAGACAGATACCCTGGCGACGAGTAGCGATGTCGGCTCAAACCGGGCAGTACCGCCAGACGTGGGTGATGTAGGACTTCCCCCATACAGCAGGCAGCACACGGCCGGCGCGGGGCGACACTGGCTCTCACCCGTTCTTCATTTCCATAATCCTGAGGTCGTGACGCTTGGAATGCGTCACGCTGCGCTGGCCGCTCCTCGAAGGTCAGTCTTCACCCCACGCCTCGACATCGTCACACAGGTTATTTTTAAAGTATCCTTGCTTAATCCAGCAACAGTAGCAGAAACATGAGCGGCAGCAGCAGCAGCAGTAGGAGAAACATCAGCGGCAGCAGCAGCAGCAACAGTAGGAATAACAGCAGTTCAGCAGCAGTGAAGACAAGATCAACAGTAACACCGTCAACAGCATCTGACCCACCAACAGAAAAAATGATCATGGAATGATTTATCTCCAACTTCGATGTGCGCACCAGTGCCCATGATCAGTGACTTGAAACACTACCACTAGTACTGTACCACCATCACTACCACTACAACTATCACTATTAGTAGCAGTTGTAATACCCAGATGTCCTGGCCAGCCTTTATCTCCCACCTGGCTATATATGTGTGGCCTACAGAATAAAGATTACACGTTTGATATCAGTACTTAGACCTGGAGACTGGAACCTGACCATTCTTTTTTAACTTAATGGTGACAAGATGATCTTTGGTGACAAGATGATCTTGAAATTTTATTCTTAAGGCAAAGATGATCCGTGTCGGCCATATTCCATTTGCAATCAACTCGAAGAACTGCAGAGTAGATGAGACACCATCCTCTGGTTACTCCTACTAACTCTCAGATCAACGAGTAATGCGGGTTCTGACGAGGAGAATATTTCTTCAAATCTTCAGCTGGTCAGAGCGAGTGACGGGCAGCCATACAAGGTTCATGAGCAGCAGGAGAAGAGGTACACTTGCCAGAGGACCAACCATCAGTCATTTCTATGCACTTGTGGTCTCATGGTAGAAATAGCTGTAATGGGTCTCATAGAAGAAACAACAGCAACTATGTGTCGTATAAGGTAAACGGCAGTTATGGGACATGTAGTAGAAACAGCAATTGCAGTGGATCTCATAATAAGAACATCAATAATGGGTCTCATAGTTGAAACAGAAGTATTAATGGGTCTTAAAAACAGCAGTAATGAGTCTCATAGCAGAAACAGCAATAGTCATAGGGCTTTTGGCAGAAATAGCAATAGTAAAGGGCAATAAAAATAGCAGTGATGTGTCTCGGTAGAAGTAGAAGTATCAAGTCTTATAGCAGAAGCAGCTGTAACAGGGCTTATAGCAAAATCAGGAAGAGTAATGGGTCTTAGTGATATCTTCAGGAGAGTACTAATGAATGAACCTGAAGCGATTGCATTATGAATGAATATAATGATGATATGAATGAAATTTGAAGCAGAGGTTACTCAGACATCCACAGCAATGGGCCTCAAACCCCTTGAACACAACAGCACGACCCATGGTTGTAGTAGCCTGACCTTTCACCTGACCCTTAAGGATCAGGTAGAATTGCCTGGCCATCATACTCAAGCTTCGTACCCTCGTGCTCAAGGATCGTAACGGCATTCTCAAGGGTCGTATCGTCGTGCTCAAGGGTCGTATCGTCGTGCTCAAGGATCGTACCGTCGTGTTCAAGGATCGTAACGACATTCCCAAGGGTCGTACCGTCGTGCTCAAGGATTGTAACGACATTCTCAAGGGTCGTATCGTCGTGCTGAAGGATCGTACCGTCGTGCTCAAGGATCGTACCGTCGTGCTCAAGGATCGTAACGACATTCCCAAGGGTCGTACCGTCGTGTTCAAGGATCGTACCGTCGTGCTCAAGGATTGTAACGACATTCTCAAGGGTCGTATCGTCGTGTTCAAGGATCGTACCGTCGTGCTCAAGGATTGTAACGACATTCTCAAGGGTCGTATCGTCGTGTTCAAGGATCGTACCGTCGTGCTCAAGGATTGTAACGACATTCTCAAGGGTCGTATCGTCGTGTTCAAGGATCGTACCGTCGTGCTCAAGGATTGTAACGACATTCCCAAGGGTCGTATCGTCGTGTTCAAGGATCGTACCGTCGTGCTCAAGGATCGTAACAACATTCTCAAGAATCGTACCGTCGTGCTCAAGGGCTTTTGGTAGAAACACATTGATAACAGCACACACAGGCACAACAACAGTGATGGCAGTACCAGTCATAGCAGCAGCATCAATACCGACGCTTATAGCAACCAGAACAGCAGTAGAGCAGCAGTGAGGGCAGCTGTTCAACATCACCAGATCCCAGAACATCAGCGGCGCAAGTGGGAACACGACGAGCGGTAGCAGCAGTAATGCTCCGGCAGCAGTACCACCAGTATTAGCCCTCAATGATAGCAGGAGTGGTAGCAGAATCAACGATAACAGCAGCGGCAGCCGGGGCAGCAGACACAGCAGGATGGCTGTCAGCAGCTGGCCAGACCAGGAGCAACAGTGTTATTACCAGTGGAAGAAGTGAGGCATGATAGCTTCTTCGTTTATACTGCAGCAGTTGTGTTAACTGGATTACGTTGGTTTTAGAGAAGCGTCGACAATCGACTAAGATTTCTACAAGTCATTTTTTCTTTTTCTTTGAATCGGTTGAAGTAAAGCTGTAGTTGAAGCGCGCTACATTGAATGCCAAGGTCAGATATTTTTTTTATGTTAAATCGTGGTGGGTTGGAGTGGGACAAATCGCAACTGTGAGAAATTTCACTCCACATCTGGGATTTCAAATGTCACAGACTGGTATAATTCCCTTCCTGAAATGAGTAAGACATTAGAAATAATGAGGAAAAAAAATTGACAACGTATAATCTTATATCATTTACCTACAAGTGTTTTCTCAGTTCAGTCGAGTTGAAGCACAAATAACAGGTTATTTGGAACTAGTGAACACAGCCATGTCTGGCTGGGTGGGAAGGTCCCTGGGTACGTAGCCTGTCATGTCTCTCGTTGCTGCTTCGGTCAGTTGTCGTAAGATCTGCGACAGAGATATGCGCGAGTGGCTGAAATTACCGGACTTACGATGGAGTTGGACTGTCGTTTCGCCGAAAGGGGTTCCGTGTACGGGGTGGAATTGAAGGAATTACGTGTGCGGAATTGCCTTGGAGAAAATTGTGTGTGGTCAGAGTCCCATCAAGGCGACCCCTTCATGATGGGTAACGTCCTGAATTAGGGCATTGGAGTCATCCTGAGGCGCAGTTGAACGCCAGTAACGTGCGTCGTATGAGGGCCTGTCTGTCCTTCACCTGTGCTGCCATAGTCTCGAACGCCAGACCTGAGCTGGGGGGTTCAGTGGTGAGGCCTTTTCTAGTCTGCAGTTCTATAGTGTTAATACAAGCATTGTTTGGCCACCATGGTGGCAGTATTAGCGGTAGAAAACATCACAGAAAAGAGGAAGTAAACCCGTATATAGAAGAGAGGAAGTAAACCCTTATTTATATACATCTTGCTTTTATGTATTTATTTATATTCATATATCTTATTTCTTTATATCTTTTAAAGCTCCACGAACATTAGTTGATTTAGAAATGTCATTCTAGAAGAGTCATCAAAAGCAGGCTCTCCTCGGCAAACTTTTATAGCTTCTGTGTTACTACTTTGAATTTATTAAAGTGAAAACAATGAATGCGTTTACAAAATGATTATCTTTTTGTGTAATGCGTTCCAGAACGTGTTACAGCTGTCTCTTGATAATGTCAGTTACAGACTTCTTTTTTTTTTCAGTTGTTAACTTCTCATTTCTGAGCCACACTTTGGGTCAAGGGTTGAGGGGTCCATCTGCAGCAGTAGTTTTCCGACTTAGTCGAAGATGTTGCTGGTTCCTTCTCGTATAAATTCTATTTCAGCCGTTTGATTTGTTGCAAGATAACCTTGATATGAACTGTCTGTTACAGGGGACCATAGATCACCTGTTACAGGGGAACATTGACCGCTTGTTACAGAGGACCTTTGACCACCTGTTACGAAGGAATTTTGACCACCTGTTACAGCGTATATTGACCACCTGTTACAGGAGGACATTTATCATGTGTTATAGGGAAATACTGATCGCCTGTTACATGGGAAGCATGTCCTACTTATTACAGAGAAACTTTAACTATCTGTTGCACGGGAAACGTTGATCACTTTGATAAGTTTCTATTCCACTAAAATCAAGTTTCTGTTCCACTAAAATCTTTCAGGGAAATAGATTAGTCCAGCCCAGCGGAGAGTGGACAAGTCGGTATTATAACCAGCCATTTCTTAAGTCAAGAGAAATTTTGTTACAATCGTATTTCTTGCGGTAACGTAAAGTGGTTTTTTTTTTAGGCGCCCTTGTAAAGCGTACATGAATGTCTGTGTTCCGTGACGTTTGAAGAAATCACCTTCAACCCTACACAGATTTTGTACCGATTGATTTATGATAAGGAATCTCAAAGAGGTTTTATTTCTTACAGTCTGCATAGGTTTCTATATCATCATCAAGGTGTGACACGCAAATATATTCTTAGATCCTCATAAGATTGTCATGTTTTTCATTTTTGGCTTGTGATCTGAAACCCCATTTTCTATATTCTCTCCGTTTATCAAAACGCAGAACTTACTTGTACGTAATTTTACAATTATATTGCGAAACAAATTATGACAGATTTTTTTATAGTTGATTACTAACTTTACCATAAAAGTGGTAGATCAACATGATTCCTTTTTTGAGATATAGTGGCTGATTTTATAGTAACCTGTCTTGTATAAGCCTCATTGTATACTGGACACCGTTGAACTCCTCGTTAACGGTCATATAACAAAGACTCTGATAGTCTTGCACTAAGCGATTATCCAAGACTGTATCTGTCTGATTTCGGAAGTAGTAACGGATGCAGACTGGTAGGTAAACACTTTGCGTCGAATGAGGCAAAGTTACTTCTTTCTTGAACGTCGGCGACTTATGGAATGAATTGAAATTGGAATTGAAAGAAATGCCACAATGTCTGAAGACAGTGTAGACTAAGACCTCGCTTCAAGTCCCCTGTGCGACGACGATATTTGTGCCTCCGTCGTCAAACCAGTTCCCAGGCATGTCTCCCAAGTTAGGTGTTTGCTTTTGTGCTGTCTCTCTCTCTCTCTCTCTGCCCCCACACGGACGGGGCACTGTGTTTCCTACTTCTTCTGGTGTCACGAACGGCGTCAAACTCCCGGGCAGACCTTTTTCACCTCGAATGAGGCGAGGTACTTTTTCTATAACAGGATTGTTGACATATGTATTGATTTACTGACTGGAGTGGGTGAAAGGAGTCCCATATATACGTTTAAGAGTAGAACTGATAGATATAAAGCTTCATATCCACGACTGACATTACTTACGCCTCCTGAACTATATGAAATGTTGATGGTGTTTTTCTTTTCTAAATATACATGTCTTTCTACTGTTGCTTAACTGATGTGTGAGTTTCATGTGTCTTCCTCTATCACAAACAGCCTCTGAGGGACCCAGTGGTCTGTTTGTTCCTGATGGAATCCCTACGTACCACCTGAAACGACCCGGCAAACTGTTTCTGTTCGTCTGTCTTGGTATTCCTTTGATGAACACGCTCGAGGGAACGGATCTGATCTGTCCTCCTGGCAGAAGCCTCGTCTTCACCCTAAAAAGGAGCAAATTAAACCAGAAAAAGAAGAAACACTAAGGAATTCAAACAGCAACACACCAGTGAGTCCTAACGAGGCTGTTTGTAATAGTGGAAGATATTAGGAACCCATGGATGAGTGGGGTCAGAGTATGAAAGACAGATTTTTTTCAAGAGGAAGACCTGTAAAACTTTTCGTTTTAACTAATGAGGCGCTAATGATATTAGTCGTGGATTTTAAACCAGAATATTCATCGTCTGTTCTTCAACGTATCTATGGTACATCTTTTCAACCAACTTTGACCGGTAGATCATTCCATATGTCAGCAATCCTGCTGAAGAAAAAGTACTTTGCCTCATTCGAGGTCAAACCTTAAGCCTCGAGTTTGTATCCATTACTACGAGTGAAATCATACGAATCTGTCCTTAAGTAGCTGGTAAGATCGAGATCAACGAAGCTTTATGTAATTTTGCATACATGTATTAGATCACCTCTTACCCTTCTCTTTCCTAAGCTAATTAAATTGAAGTCGTTACATCGGCTCCAACACATCACCTAATCAACCATATAGTTTTGGACACGGCTACAAGTGACAGAAAGTTGTGTATCAACCACATAGTGTTATACACGGTTGTAGTAGATAGGAAGATATACATCATCCACATAGTGTTATACACTGCTATAATAGACAGGAACTTATACATCCCGCATAGTGTTATATACAGCTATAAGAGACAGGAATCTATACACCCACCTTATACTGTTAAACTCTGGTGCAAGAGAAAAGAAGCTATACATGAACCATATAGTGTTATACAGCTACAACTGACAGGTAGTTGTACATCAGCCACATATTATTATCCATTCTGTAATGGTGAATGACATAATGCATCGACCAAATCATGTTTTTCCTGGACCATTCAGCGGAGTAGCATATATAACATCCCTATCAGCTTAGCTTTGTCAGTGAGGTAAGCTTATCAAATAAAGCTTGGCTGTAGCATTCATCAACATTGGCATTATTTTTTCTATAACAATTCTTTTTTTCCATTAGATTACATTACAAGTGTTCTTTACTCTGTTGCAAATAACCTGATGGTAAAAGAGTTACAACGGTAGAGAAAAACGATGTGATTTAGAAATGCTCTCACTGGTCATGATGTATGGTCTTTAAGGTAATAACTGGTGCGGAGTGTGGTGAGGTAATTATAGGAATTTTAGGATAGAAGAAGCAGCAGTAGCAGCAATAACAATAATGATAATAATAATGATAATAATAATGATAATCATAATAATAATGATGATATTAATATTAATAATAATAATAATAATAATAACAATAATATCATTATTATTATTATTGTTATCATTATTATTGTTATCATCATTATTATTATTATTATTATTATCGTTGTTGATCTTGTTACCCCAGGACCTTATCTATTAAGCTGCTCCAGCTTCAACTCAGGAGCAGTGATAGTCTCCATTGGGGCTTTGGAAAGTCTTCAACGAGACCATAATCCCTTCTGCCAACGGACGGATACGCAGCCTTGCCTTGCCGAAGATGACTTTTCACTCGGAGTGTAACCCCATATAGAAGGGAGTCCGGTAACACCCGTTATTTTACTGTTACATGACCTCAGGACTTTCTTTAGGGCTCCCTGCAACTTCAAGACTGCGTTACGCTCGGTAGCGGATGCAAGTGAGAAGTTGATGACTGTGTGTACTCTCTGTCCTCAATTGACGATGATACAGCCTCGCTGAAGGTGACTACTGTACGCTCGCGACCTGACCACTTGTAGAGATGTTATATGAAAGGTGGATATCTACCGTCCCTACTTCTAGGACATGTAGGAAATACCATTGTAGAATTCTTTCTCCCCTACCCTCAAGGGTAGATAATGATAATAAGAAATAGTAGTAGTAGTAGTAATAGTAGGGGAGATGATGAAAGTGTATTGAAGATGAGGGTGCAGTGAAGGTGTAGTTTAATGATTGATGGTGAGTATGTAATTCAAAGATCGCTTTCTTTTTTTCTTTAACTAAACCCACAAGATATTCTAAGATACATTCAACGTTCGACAGGAGAAAATTAGTAGTAATAATGATAATGGTAATAAAAATAATAATTATTAATCTTTATGGTAATGATAATTATAATAATAATAATAATAATGATAATAATAATAATAATAATAATAATAATAATAATAATAATAATAAATAATAATGATTAATATTAATGATAATAATAGATAAGTTATGATAATTTCTAATAGTAGTAGTAGTAGTACTAGTATTAATGTTGTTGTCATTAGTATTAGTTTTTGTATCATTATCATTGGTTTGAGACAATGAGGTCATGGGAATGTTATCGAATAATTTTCATTCTTGTGTGTTTGCCACTGAAGACACACCACATATCCCAGTTTAAGTACTATCACTAAGAAATGAAGTGTCTTCACAACATACTAACATATAGACTGAAGATATACAATCAGCTCTAAATGGAATTAGAATAGATTAGACGGCAGACCAGGCAGAGTTTATTTGAAAGATGCAGAATATTAGATAACAAAGCCCTTCGCTGCTCTTTTCAATAAGTTACTTGCTACAGGAATAGTTCCTGAGGAGGAGAGGTTAACCAGTGTAACTCAGGTATTTAAGAAAAAAATATCAGATCATCATCCGGTAATTATCGACAATTAACATTGATATTATTATTATCATTATTATTATTATTATTATTATTATTATTATTATTATTATTATTATCATCATTATTTATCATTATTGGGGTAGGGGTGATACGTTCTACCTCCGTGTTCCCTCCGTGTCGTAGAAGGCGACTTAAAGGGGCGGAAGCAGGGGAGCTGGACCCCCTTATTGTGTTTGTTTTTCTAAAAGGTGGAACAGAAGGAGAAGCGGGAAGTCCCCATCCTCCTCGAAGTGTCAGGCTGGGGTATCTAGATATGTGTGGGTATAACCAAGTTGAGAAGAAACAAGAGATAGGTAGCATGTTTGAGGAAAGGAACCTGGTTGTGCTGACTCTGAGCACAACAAAATCGAAGGGTAAAGGAGAAGAATAGTTTAGAAAAGTCTTAGGAGGAAAGTCGGGGGTTGGTGAAAGGGCTAGAGTTAAGAAAGGGGTAGCACTACTGCTGAAGCAGGAATTGTGGGAGTTTGTGATAGAGTGTAAGGAAGTGAGCTATTTCTCTGATGTGGGTGAAAATGATAAATGGATCACAAGGGATTGGGGGTTATTAGTGCTTATGCATCTGGCCATGAGAAGAAAGATCAAGAGAGGCAGGTGTTCTCGGAACAGCTGAGTGAGTGTGTCAGCAGTTTTGATTCAAGTGACTGGGTATTAGTGATGGGTGATTTAAATGCGAAAGTGAGTAATGTGGCAGTTGAGCGTTTAACTGGTGGCCATGGGATATTCGGTATTATGTTTGGAAATGATGAACAACTTGTGGAGTTGTTTGCAGAAAAAGGATTGGTGACTGGTTTAAATGTTTTGAGAAGAGGATCATACTCAAGTACACGTATGTGAGTTAGAAAGATGGTCAGCGAACATTATTGGGTTACATACTTATTGATAGGCGTGTAAAAGAGAGACTTTTGGATGTAAATGTGCTGAGAGGGGCAGCTGGTGGAATGTCTGATCATTATCTTGTGGAGGCGAGGGTGAAGATTTGTAGAGGTTTTCGAAAAAGAAGGAACAACAGGGGTGAGAAGAGTGTGTTGAGAGTAAGTGAGCTTGGAAAAGAGACTTGTGTGAAGAAATATCAGGAGAATTGAGTGTAGAATGGCAAGAGGTGAGAATAAACGAAGCTAGGGGAGTGGATGTGGAATGGGAGGTATTTGGGGAAGCAGTGATGGCATGTGCAAGAGCTGCCAGTGGCATGCGTAAGGTTTGAGGTAGATAGAATAGAAAGGATAGTGAGTAGTGGGATGACTGTATTGTTGTTTGGTTAGTTAGGATTTTCATTGTATGTATGGATCATGGTGAAGTGCCTGAGGATTAGCGGAATGTGTGTATAATGCCAGTGTATAAAGGTAAGGGAGATGAACGTGACTGTTCAATCTATAGCTATAAGTTTGTTAAGTATACATGGGAAGTTGTATGGGAGAGTAGTGATTGAGTGGATAAGGGTATGTACAATGCATCAGACTTGCGGTAAAGTGTTTGCTTTAAAAATGTGTGTAAGCAATAGTGAAACAGAAGGATTTGTGTGTGACATTTATGTTTCTTGTGAAAGCATATGTTAGAGTTGATAGAGATGCCTTGTGGAAGGTTTGAAAAAAAAAAAGATATTATATATATGAATAAAGGCAGACAGTATGAATGATTTACATGTGTATATATGTATGTCTGTGTGTGTATATATATGTATACGTTGAGACGTATAGGTATGTATATTTGCGTGTGTGGACGTGTATGTATATACATGTGTATGTGGGTGGGTTGGGCCATTCTTTCGTCTGTTTCCTTGCACTACCTCGCTAACGCGGGAGACAGCGACAAAGCCAAATAATTAATGATATATATATATATATATGTGTGTGTGTGTGTGTGTGTGTGTGTGTGTGTGTGTGTGTGTATGTGTATGTGTGTGTGTATGAGGAAAGCTACTAGAAGCAGTGAAAAGTTTTTTATCAAGGGCGTAAGGCGTGTTTATGATTAGGAAGAGAGAAGAGTAAACGGTTCCAGGTGAAGGTTGGTCTGCGGCAGGAGTATGTGACGTCACCATGACTATTATGTTTGTTTATGGATGGGATGTTGAGAGAGGTAAATGCAAGAGTCTCGGAAAAGGGGGGCGAGTATGCAATACTTTCGGGATGAGGGGATCTGGGAAGTGAGTCATTTGCTTTGCTAATGATACAACAATGGTAGCAGATTCGTGTGAAAGTTGCCAAAGTTGGTGACTGAGTTTAGAAGAGTGAGCGAAAGAAGAAATTTGAGATTAATTGTGAATAAAAGCAAGATTATTAGGGTTAGCAGGGTAGAGGACAGGTTAGATGGGTTGAGTTTGAATGGAGAGAAATAAGATAGGGCGAAGTGTTTTAAGATACCTGAGAGTGGACCCGGCAGCAAATGGAACCATGAAAAAAAGAAGTAAGTCAGAGGGTGGGTGAGGGAGCGAAGGTTCTGGGAGCATTAAAGAATGTGTGGAAAGAGAGGTCGCTATCTTGGAGGCCGAAAATGGGTACGCCTAAAGGTATAGTAGTTTCCAACAACGCTATATAGATGCGGATGAGAGTGGTTTTGTTGGATATGAAATGCTTGAGAACGATATTTGGTGTGAGGTGGTTTGATCGAGTAAATGACAAAAAGGGTAAGAGAGATGTGTCGTAATAAAGAATGTAGTTGAAAGAGCGAAAGAGTGTGTGCTGAAATGGTTTTTACTTATGGAGAGAATGACTGAGGAGAGGCTGACAAAAATATGTGTGTCACAAATGCTGGGAACAAGAAAACAGAGACCAAATTACAGATGGAAGGGTAGAGTGAAGAAAAATTTTCAGCGATCGCGACCTGAACATGCAGGAGGGTGAAAGGTGTGCACGGGATGTAGTGAATTGGAACGATGTGGTGTACAGTGGTCGACATGCTGTCAACGGAGTAAACCAGGGTATGTGAAGCGGGTCGTGGAATCCATGAAAAGGCAAGTGGGGCCTGGATGTGGATAGGGAGTTGTGCTTTCGGTGCATTACACATGACAGCTAAAGAATGGATGTGAACGAATGCGGCCTTTCTTCATCTATTACAGGCGCTACCCCGAAAACGCGAGAAATGGCTATCAAGTATAAAAATAAGAAATATCTCGTAATTGTCTTCAGTAGTAGTTTCTACTATAGCATAAGGAGTAGCAGTAGTGGTAGTAGTAGTAGTAGTATTTGATTAGGAAAGTAGAGAGAAATACCTGAATTAACAGGGAAAAATCAGGCTATACGAATATAAAACAAAATCTCATTGAAAAATAAGGAAATTGAAATGATAGAATTGTAGGAGAAAAATCGAACTTTACAAGAAATTGAATTATTATTATTATTGGTAGTAGTAGTAGTAGTAGTAGTGAAAAAACAAGGGATTATTATTATTATCGTTATTAATATTATTATCATTATTATTTATTATTATTATTATTATTATTATTATTATTATTATTATTATTATTATTATTATCATTATTGTTGTTATTATTATTATTATTATTATTATTATTATTATTATTATTGAAAATCCAAAGGAATATTGATTATTTTTGTTTTTATTATTATTGTATTAATGTGTGTGTGGTACTGTTGTTGGTGTAGGAAGCTTTAAGAATATAAGTATTATCAGAAAGTTGTTGTTACATTGCCTCATACAGTTGTGATGATGGCAGTGGTGGTGTTGTCGCCTGTCACATTCAGTTGTTGTTTTTGGTGTTGTAGCTGTTGTCACCCACAAGGGGCCCTAGTTGTTGTTGTTGGTGGTGGTGGTGCTGTTGTGGAGCTACAGTTGTGAGTGGTGATGGTGGTGATGGCCTGTGGTGATGGTGGTGATGGCCTGTGGTGATGGTAGTGATGGCCTGTGACCCATCACTCGGGCGGGGTTGACGTAGGCCACAACTCCCAGCTGATGGCTCGCACGTACAGTACACTGGCCTTGGGAGGAGACACAGCATTCACTCAGTTTACCCAGACGTCTGTACGTAAGGTTAGGTCCAACATCGGGTGATGCAAGGCCCTTCGTTGGACACAGGTCCTTGCGATTAATGACCAGGACAAATATTCACGGTAAAGTCATTCCATCAGTTTCCTCTGCTGTACTGACGACTTGACGAGGTTAGGTAAGTGGTGGAAAAGACGTGCTGAAATAATTCAGGAAATTTATCTCGATACGAGGCGAGTGGTAACGAAATTGAGCAGTTGGAAAGATTAATCGATCAACCCTACTTCCCGGTCACGAGCTAGCGACGAAGTTGACTGATGATGGATTAATTTGAACGATCTCAGCCACCCGGTCACCGCGCCAGCAACGAAGTTCTTTGACGATGGATTAATGCGATCAACTTGGCCATCCATTAACATCAGTAGCAACGAAATTTTCTAATTGTGATTGATTGATCAACTGTGCCACCCTAGTCACTTTGAGAGCATCGAAGTTCTGTAATGATGGATTAATTGATCAACTCATTCGTCCATTAACATCAGTAACAACGAAATTTTCTAATTGTGATTGATTGATCAACTGTGCCACCCCAGTCACTCTGAGAGCGTCGAAGTTCTGTAATGATGGATTAATTGATCAACTCGCTCGTCACATTGGGACGCCCCGGCAGCTAAGGAAGTTAGTCGATATTATTCACTTGTTAATCATGTTTGTCACTGATGCATAACCTGCTAGAACAACCCTCCCCTCCCCACCCCCCCTTTAACGTGACAGTCAAAATGAGTATTTTGTATCGATATCCCAATTCTCTCTCTCTCTCTCTCTCTCTCTCTCTCTCTCTCTCTCTCTCTCTCTCTCTCTCTCTCTCTCTCTCTCTCTCTCTCTTCTCTCTCTCTCTTTTCTTGTCCCGAGCCAAACATACAGTTCCACTGTAGGTTCGTCCTAAACCCCCTCTCTCTCACTCTTTCTCCAAGTCTTGGTACATAACATTTGATTTAGTTAAACCTCATCGTCCTGTGTGTGTGTGTGTGTGTGTGTGTGTGTGTGTGTGTTCACCACCTGATAACCATGGGTCAGGGATGAGATGACTGATATGCTCCATAACCTGTTCACTCTTCGTTATATTTTACTTACTACAATTCAGCAAGTTGTCTGGTTCCCACATATTTTTTTTTTTTCTTCAAAAATATATTTTGCAGTGCGCGGGAAAAATGTGTAATATGTGCACACAGCAAAGTAAAATAATTGAAATCCCTTTACTGTCAAACAGGAAAAAAATATATAAATTGTTATTTATTCCTGCCCCAGTTATCGAAGGTACGGTAGGGGGGGAAAATATCTCATATATTTTGACAAAAGATTCCAAACATTATTTGGGAATTTATGAAAATTCTTTATATTTTTTCATTACTTTTTGATCTGTGATAACTATAAGGATGGAGGTAAAGCTGTAGCCTCGCTCTGTTCCAGTGAATGAGTTTATACCGTAAATTATTCCTTTGTTAGTTTTATATATATATATATATATATATATACACCCACAATACCCACAATGTTTTGCTTAATATATGTCAAATTGGTCCCTCAGGACATATATATATATATATATATATATATATATATATATATATATATATATATATATAGATAGATAGATAGATATATGAAGATTGTTTTGCCTTTTGTATTTTTAACGTTTCAGTCAAGTCGTCAACTGTAATACGTTTTAGGGTTTTTGAGTTAATCCGTATGTGTTATTGGATTTATTGGCCGTCCAATGCCAAATGGTTATTTACCCAGAATTCTTTTTCATGCGCCTCAAAACATTGTCTCTCTCTCTCTCGTATAGGCTTTATAGTTTCAACTGCCCAACTACCCATTTGTACAGTATACCTGCCCATCTGTTGGTACGACTCGTTTGTTGAAATTATAGAAAAGGTTTTGTAAGAAAAGTGTGTTTGACGTGACGCTTATGCGCATACGTAAATACTCATTTCCTTGAGCACCGCGATACGACCCTTATGTACGACGGAATGACCTTTGCAAACGACGGGACGACCCTTGGGTACAATGGGGTTGTGACTGTGAATGACTTCACAGTTGGGTCAAAGGTCACGCCATCAGTATCAAAATGGTCGTACCATCTCGAAACCCGGTCGTACCGTCGTTCTCAAGGGTCGTACCATCGTGCTCCAGGGTCGTACCATCGTTTTCAAAGGTCGCTCCATCGTGTTCCAGGGTCGTGCC
>NC_092226.1:24872001-24882001 GCF_036320965.1 Panulirus ornatus
TCAAAGAAGCTACGCGAAATTTTAGTAACCTCTTCTTGAACCAGAAGGTTACCTTCTGGCAGGCTGGGGCTGATACTGTACTACGTCAACTCTCGTATGGTCTTGTTCAAGGGTGCGACACAAGGTGTGTTCACTGATGTGTTTGGGGTGACGTGCGTATGAGCGGGAGAGGCCCTTTCCTCACTTGTGATGGGAGGGTACGTGTGGCAGTGCGTCCCTTCGCGCCCCCTTCCGGGAGGTTTTACGGTGTGTTGCAGGTGGGATGATACAGCAGGTGGCGGGTGTTGCAGTGTTACTGGGAGGAGGATAGGGTGCTCTGATCACCGAGTGTTACTGGCACGATTATGTTAGCTAGATGTTTCGGATGGGATGGTGACGACTCAGCGTTACAAGCGGGATGACAGTCGTTGAATGTTACAGGCAGGATGATGATCGGTGAATGTTACAGGCAGGATGATGATCGGTGAATGTTACAGGCAGGATGATGATCGGTGAATGTTACAGGCAGTGTATAAGACCTGTTGACGATCACGCTCAAATTATCTAATAAAAGAAAAAGCTCCAACCTCAAGTAGAAGTCCTTATGAAGGTTAGATTGTAGATGAAGAAAACGGGTAAGAAAAGAGTACAATCGGAAAAGCTGATATCTTAGTTACAGTGAGAGATGAAGTAAGACGAGCAATCCTCACTCACAGTGTAGGATGGTTCCGGCCATCACTTTAGCACTCCTAAGTCGAGACTCTATGTTCAGAGTTTACACATTGGATGATAATTCTTAAGTATGTAGTTAGGATGATGCTTGTTGAGTGTTACAGGGGTATGATACTCTGGATCTGGCTTGTATGATGGTGTTATGAACGTTGCTGGATGGTATTCAGAGAATGCTGCAGCTGGGATGATATAGTGCGTATGAGTTGTGGGATGATGTTCCCGAGTGTGCTGGAGGGGAGTGGGGGATGTAGGGAGCATCATAAGCAGGATGATGTTCACTGTATGTTTAGAGAAGTATGATGGTTTGAATGCTTTTGCAAGGATGATCCTTAGTGAGCGATGTTGCTTTGAGTGTTAAAGGCAGGATGATGGTTAGAGTGTCACAGATAAGTTGATTCTGGCTTAACGTTACGGTAGGATGATGATGATGATGATGATGATGATGATGAGCCCTATAGTTCAGATGATGTTTCCTGAGTATTACGAGTTACAGCTCTGGGAGTTACAGCTCTTAGTGGTAACAGGGGTGATGATCGTGGAGTGTGACAAGAGAAGTGATGATGACTGTTACATACGCAATGACGTTCACTGAAATGTGAGGTGAGTCCTCCCCCTTCCCCTTCTACAGAAGCCAACCTACTACCGTGGGCGGAAAAAGTATACCTCACTCATGGCCTAGTGGATAGAAAAGATGAACACGTTTAATAGGAAAAAAAATTGATATGCGGATGAATATGAACTCCATAGATGTTGGTAGACCCGGTTTTTGCTTTACTTTGGAAAGGACTCAGGGAGAAGGACAGATGAAAGACGGAAGAGAATTTCACAGCTTCGCTGAATGAGGAAGAGGCGTCATAACGGCTAGTCTTCGTGTGGTTCGTCTCCACATACAAACTATTAAGAGAAGCAACCGAGCGCGTGCCGCAAGACCAGATTTTAGGGACTGGGATACAAGCATGAAGCTCACGAGACCATTGGCCGAAATTATACCTTTAGAATAGGGAGAGAAGAGCAACATCTCGGGGTTCGTAAAGAGGTGGTTGAATGAGGTGGTGGCAGGACGGTTTTTGAGGCATAAGGTTCTTCATCCCACTCTGGCTGAAGGAGAGATGGAGGAGGAAGCACCAATCCAGATATGCCAGCAGGACTCTGTGTGTGTGTGTGTGTGTGTGTGTGTGTGTGTGTATACTGGAGAGTAATGAGTTCCCTGTGAATTTGGATGGAGCTGGTTGGTTGTTCAGTGGAGTAATGATGACGACGGTGTGTGTTACATGGGATGGTGCCCCTAACGTTACATGGGGGGGGGGGGGGGGGGTATTGCCCCTAGTGTTACATGGGGTAATACTCTTGGTGTCAAACAGTGTTGCTTCTAGTGCTATATGGGGTACTGCTCTCTGTGTTGCAGGGGGGGGGGGGGGGGGGAATATTGCCACTAGTTTTACATGGGGTAATACTCTTAGTGTTATAGTGGGTGCTGCTTCTAGTGTTACATGTGGGTGTTGCCTTAGTGTTGCATGGGGTACTGTTGTAAGTGTTATTCCTCTTAGTGTTACGGAAAGGATGATGGTGAGTGCCACAAGCAGGGCGATGTTCGCTGAGTGTTACGAACTGTTACGAACAGTGACGACAGGATTATGTTTTGCTGGCGTGGTGATGGTCACCTCGTTACCAAAGATAGTATGCTGTGGGTGGTATTTGAGATGATGCTTGCTGAGTGTTACAGGGGATGGTGATCTGAGTGTGACATCCAGCATAATGCAGACTAAGTGTTACGAAGGGAGGGGAGGTGATGATGCTTTCAAATTGCTTTACAAGATGATGCCTACTGAGTGCTTGTGACGTGCAAGATGATGCTCATTGAGTGCTATAGACGAGATGTTGCTCGTTGAGTGGTAGGATAATGTTTAATGAGTGGTGCAGACATGTTCATGCTCACTGAGTGGTAGGATGATGCATAGTGATTGGTTCTGGCGTGATGATACTTACTGAACGGTAGGATGATGCTTAATGAGTGATGCAAGCATGCTGATGCTTGCTGAACGGTGGGATGATGCTTAATGAGTGATGCAAGGACGTTGATGCTTGCTGAGTGGTAGGATGGTGCTTAATGAGTGATGCAAGCATGCTGATGCTTGCTGAACGGTGGGATGATGCTTAATAAGTGATGCAAGGACGTTGATGCTTGCTGAGTGGTAGGATGGTGCTTAATGAATTATGCCATCATGATGTTGCTTGTTGACGGTATTTTGACGCTTAATGAGTGATGCAAGCGTAATGATGCTTGCTGAGTGGCTTTATAGGGAAGATGCCCGCAGAGTGGCACAATCGGGATGATGCATCTGAGTGACACTGAGCGGAGGACGATGAACAGAATGCGCAGGATGGTGATAAAATGAGGAGCGCAGGTCAGGCGGTGAAAAGAGAGTGGATGAAGATGTAGGATGGCATGTGTTGATATGGAGATGGATGAGCCTGGTGGATGAAGTGGGATGCGAAGATTTTTGAGGAGGTAAGTGGACGAAGATAATATGGCAAGATTGTGGGAATTTCAGTAGAGAGTATTCGAATATCTGCATACTTATCATTTATATTCATCCACATATTGATCGCCTTGTGAATATTATAGACTTCAGTCACGGACAATAGTCCACATCGAGGCTGCGCCGTAACTAAAATATGAATGGGGTGAATGAGAGGGAGATATAAGGAATGAGAAGAAATACTTCAAGAATTTTGATGGAAATGGAAAACCTGCCATTTGATTAGATCCAGGTCATAGAGAGTGCCAAGGCTTTGAGGTGCAGGGAAAGAAACAGATATCAAAACGGCCCACCCTTAAGTGTGAAGTAGTAGCTTTCCGGACGATATGTGGTCTAGTTACTGGCAAGGGGGCGCAAGCAGCCAGCTCTCGGGATCAAAAACCAAAAGTAATACTCATAGAAGAGGGAGGGAGGGTGAACCAACGCTTCGCTCTGAGGCAAGTGGATCAAGTTATGAGGAGCTAGTAAGTCGAACTGTTTTTCATTCAACTCTGTTAAGTATTTAGGGTTAGAACCATCCTAGCTAGGTGTGTGGGGCAGTACTCCATACAAAGACGGATCAATCCTTGGTTGAAACAGAGTAACCTTCTGTGGCCAAAGAGTTTTCGGCATTTATACGGTGCTTCTAAGACCTCAATTCATCCTCACATTCACAGTTTGTACTCATCTAAGTTATATTTCGCGTCATCTCTACACAGTGATAACCAACGCCTGCTTGCTTCTTTTTTTTTTTCTCTCTCTCTCTATGACTTTCCGTTGCATCTACTCAGCAATGTCTATGATTACTTATTCTGATCTTAATGTGAATAGTTTATATATATATATATATATATATATATATATATATATATATATATATATATATATTTTTTTTTTTTTTTTCTTTCAAACTATTCGCCATTTCCCGCGTTAGCGAGGTAGCGTTAAGAACAGAGGACTGGGCCTTTGAGGGAATATCTTCACCTGGCCCCCTTCTCTGTTCCTTCTTTTGGAAAATTAAAAAAAAAAAAAAGATAAGGGAGGATTTGCAGCCCCCCGCTCCCTCCCCTTTTAGTCGCCTTCTACGACACGCAGGGAATACGTGGGAAGTATTCTTTCTCCCCTATCCCCAGGGATATATATATATATATATATATATATATATATATATATATATATATATATATATATATTCCCTATAATAAGTATTCGTTTACATGTAACGAATATGAATTGCGAAACCCGGATGTATTTTGCTGAGTTCATTGCTGCATCAGCTTTTGCTTATCTGAACGTATCACACAGGCATCTCTGTTCCTTGCCCATCAGTAACGTGTGGTTGGGAGATCACATAGTACAGCACGTGTGAGCACATGGGAAAGTCGGCCAACAGAAGACCTTGTGGTCTGTGACAAAGTTTTCTGCTGAGAGAAAGTAATAGAAATTTTCATTTCTAATCTTTATATATAAGGATAGAATGGTATAGCCAAAGGCTAATTTCGAACCACCAACCCCACTAGCACACCAGTCGGCAGGAAGGAACACTGTATTGTACAAAATATACTAACTTAGAAATTCTATAGGAAAGTATGAATGGATTTTACCTCCGGCTCCCTTGAGCGTTATGGAAGATAAATATGTGAGGCGAGGTGTGAAGAACCCCCACCCCACCCCAAGTCCACCTTCTTGTTTTAAATTTCTAAATGGGAACAGAAGTAGTCTGTTCCTGGCGCTACCTCGCTAACGCGGGAAACTGCGATGAAGTATGGTTGGCGTGGGGGGGGGGATAATTTCTGCCGCTGGATGCTCAGGGAAAGATGTGCTTTGGGCGTCAATCTGTAAAAGCAGGAAGTTTAGATACATGCTACATTATACCGTCACCCTTGAACAATCTTATGCACTGATAACGTCTATCAATGCTTATCAAGATGAGATTTCAATGCACTGATCGTCTTTGTCTTGACGGTATCTGGTGGTCATTATTCCTTCCGATGTTCTATACGTCAAGTGGACAAGTGAGACGTTGTGGCCTCGTGTGTACTGCCTTCCTACTGTTAGGTCTGGTGGGCGTTATCTCGGGTCTTGCGCCAAGAGAATATCCTGAACTTTATCATGGACGGTATTGATTATATCCTGAGTATTCCTATTGGATCTTCTTACAGTTTACGTTTTCCTATTTCCTCTGAGAGAGAGAGAGAGAGAGAGAGAGAGAGAGAGAGAGAGAGAGAGAGAGAGAGAGAGAGAGAGAGAGAGAGGAGATTGATTCAGATATCTCCATCTTTTTCCTTAAGGTATTTATATCTGAAGGATAGAATCAGTCTTTTATTTTTGTCCTTTTTTTTTCATTTCTGTTTTTGTTGTCTTTGATGAAAGTTGATAACCAGACCCGAGAAATATGTTATCAGTGTGGTCTGATTAAAGCTTTGTAATTAGGAAGTATTGTGTCTTATGTTTGTAACGATAAAATCTAAGATTCTCTTCGCCTTGTCATGAGTTGCTAAGCATTGCTGTCTCTATTTCAGGTCATCACTGATTATCAATCCAAGTTCTTTCCTTCTGTTCGTGCTTGTAATAATGATTTACTAAACATTTTGTGTTTATTCACTTTTTTTTTCATTGTACACTATATTTCTTTGCATTTATCCACACTGTAGTCCATTTATCTCGCCTCTGACCACACCATCAATCCTTTTCTGTTACATCAATCTTTCTACATCTCTTTGAATCATCGGTGTTCCTCTGTTGGGGCTTTATATCGTGTAGTGTTCCTCTGTTGGGGCTTTATATCGTGTAGTGTTCCTCTGTTGGGGCTTTATATCGTGTAGTGTTCCTCTGTTGGGGCTTTATATCGTGTAGTGTTCCTCTGTTGGGGCTTTATATCGTGTAGTGTTCCTCTGTTGGGGCTTTATATCGTGTAGTGTTCCTCTGTTGGGGCTTTATATCGTGTAGTGTTCCTCTGTTGGGGCTTTATATCGTGTAGTGTTCCTCTGTTGGGGCTTTATATCGTGTAGTGTTCCTCTGTTGGGGCTTTATATCGTGTAGTGTTCCTCTGTTGGGGGGCTTTATATCGTGTAGTGTTCCTCTGTTGGGGCTTTATATCGTGTAGTGTTCCTCTGTTGGGGCTTTATATCGTGTAGTGTTCCTCTGTTGGGGCTTTGTAACGTGTAGTGTTCCTCTGTTGGGGCTTTATATCGTGTAGTGTTCCTCTGTTGGGGCTTTATATCGTGTAGTGTTCCTCTGTTGGGGCTTTATATCGTGTAGTGTTCCTCTGTTGGGGCTTTATATCGTGTAGTGTTCCTCTGTTGGGGCGTTATATCGTGTAGTGTTCCTCTGTTGGGGCTTTATATCGTGTAGTGTTCCTCTGTTGGGGCGTTATATCGTGTAGTGTTCCTCTGTTGGGGCGTTATATCGTGTAGTGTTCCTCTGTTGGGGCTTTATATCGTGTAGTGTTCCTCTGTTGGGGCTTTATATCGTGTAGTGTTCCTCTGTTGGGGCTTTATATCGTGTAGTGTTCCTCTGTTGGGGCGTTATATCGTGTAGTGTTCCTCTGTTGGGGCTTTATATCGTGTAGTGTTCCTCTGTTGGGGCTTTATATCGTGTAGTGTTCCTCTGTTGGGGCTTTATATCGTGTAGTGTTCCTCTGTTGGGGCTTTATATCGTGTAGTGTTCCTCTGTTGGGGCTTTATATCGTGTAGTGTTCCTCTGTTGGGGCTTTATATCGTGTAGTGTTCCTCTGTTGGGGCTTTGTAACGTGTAGTGTTCCTCTGTTGGGGCTTTATATCGTGTAGTGTTCCTCTGTTGGGGCTTTATATCGTGTAGTGTTCCTCTGTTGGGGCTTTATATCGTGTAGTGTTCCTCTGTTGGGGCGTTATATCGTGTAGTGTTCCTCTGTTGGGGCTTTATATCGTGTAGTGTTCCTCTGTTGGGGCTTTATATCGTGTAGTGTTCCTCTGTTGGGGCTTTATATCGTGTAGTGTTCCTCTGTTGGGGCGTTATATCGTGTAGTGTTCCTCTGTTGGGGCGTTATATCGTGTAGTGTTCCTCTGTTGGGGCGTTATATCGTGTAGTGTTCCTCTGTTGGGGCGTTATATCGTGTAGTGTTCCTCTGTTGGGGCGTTATATCGTGTAGTGTTCCTCTGTTGGGGCGTTATATCGTGTAGTGTTCCTCTGTTGGGGCTTTATATCGTGTAGTGTTCCTCTGTTGGGGCTTTATATCGTGTAGTGTTCCTCTGTTGGGGCTTTATATCGTGTAGTGTTCCTCTGTTGGGGCTTTATATCGTGTAGTGTTCCTCTGTTGGGGCTTTATATCGTGTAGTAGGTAGATTGTGGTATCTTACTGGTGACTCTCATGTCCAGATCATTGACAGAGATGAGTATGGGACCTGAGACTGAGCCTTGGGGAACGCCACAAGCCACACTGAGCTAGTGGCATGATTCCCCATTTAATACCACTCGTTGTTTTCCAACTATAGATCGGCCCACTGTGAATGCGAGTGCTCTGTTCTCTATGCCATTAGACCCAGTGAAGGTAATTGCAGTTCGAGTTTTATGTATGAATATTGATAACATGACGATCACACTAGCCCGTGGTAATTTTGTGAATAACTTCTTTTCACGGAAACTTTACAACGCACTATAAGTTTCAGGGAAGAAAATCCACCTCATCAGGTGTTAATAGTTGGCAAAGTTTCAACTCCGAGCACACCAGGCTTGTACACAGCCTCTTACCGCCATGACAGAGCAGAAACTCTGGCATGACCACATGAGTGTACAGGACAGTGTGCTGTGTGCTTGTGTTGGGAGCTGAGCCTATGCGAACTGTGTACACCTAATTAGGCGGATTTCTTCCGTGAAGAATGTAGTGTATTGTAAAGTTTCAATGAAGTGAATTTTATGAACTCTTACTAAATTGCGATTGCCCCTGAGTGTGAACGAATGTGAACTTTGTTGTCTTTTCTTAGCGCTACCTCGCACGCGCGCGTGGGGAGGGGGGCTGCAATTTCATGTGTTGCGGGGTGGCGACGGAAATGATTGAAGGCAGCAAGTGTGAATATGTACATTTGTATATATGTATATGTCTGTGTATCTATATGTAAGTGTGTGTTGAAATGTATAGGTATGTATATGTGCGTGTGTGGGTGTTTATGTATACACATGTGCATATGGGTGGGTTGGGCCATTCTTTCGTCTGTTTCCTTGCGCTGCCTCGCTCACGCGGGAGACAGCGACAAAGTAATATATATGATATATATATATATATATATATATATATATATATATATATATATATATATATATATATATATATATATATATATATATTCTTTTCTTTCTTTTAAACTATTCGCCATTTCCCGCGTTAGCGAGGTAGCGTTAAGAACAGAGGACTGGGCCTTTTTTGGAATATCCTCACCTGGCCCCCTCTGTTCCTTCTTTTGGAAAATGAAAAAAAAAAAACGAGAGGGGAGGATTTCCAGCCCCCCGCTCCCTCCCCTTTTAGTCGCCTTCTACGACACGCAGGGAATACGTGGGAAGTATTCTTAATCCCCTATCCCCAGGGATAATATATAATGTATATAATATATAATATATAATATATATATATAATATATATATATATATATATATATATATATATATATATATATATATATATACATATATATATATATATACATTATACACTCCCATTCAAACCTTTTCCCTTCTTCCCCCCCCCCCACCCCTTTATTTCCCTTAACCCTGCCAACACCTGTTAGTACACATTTTTATACCATTTTCCCACACTTTTCTTTCCTCTTTCCCCACAATTCCGCAGCATTCAGCACCCATCTCCATCCTCCTTCATCCCCCCCCCCACACACCCACACACACACACACACGATCCACCATCACATTAACCTCTCCTCCCCCACCCCAGCCACCCATGGTGACCTCCTCCCCTGCCACATTTACCGTAAATCAAAGCAACTTTTCCTTGAGGATTTAATTTATGTTTCAAGTGAATGGAATATACTGCCAGACAATTGACCAGAAATATCATCAATAGATCAGAAAAAAAAAAACAGAAGAAAGTAAATCGTTAAGTTTTTGGTGTTTGAATTGATTAGGTCGAATTGCACCTGAAGGCTTCCCATAGATTATGACACATGTGAATAACGAACAACAAATTGAAGACTAATTATGAAATATACAAAACTGAACCTTTTTGATAATACGAAAATAGTCATCAAACAGATAGCGGTCGTGATTCCCCAAATAGAATTTGAGGTCACAATCCGGGATGCAGGTCAATATATAAAATAAACAAAATTTATATATGATATATATATATATATATATATATATATATATATATATATATATATATATATATATATACATATATATATATATATATATATATATATATATATATATATATATATATATATATATATATATGTGTGTGTGTGTGTGTGTAGAAAAAAGAAAAAAAATCGGGTTTGCATTTTGATAAGAAAAATACTTTTGCACACAAGTTTAAGAAGACGACAAAAAAAAGAGGATGTCATTTTGGCACTGTTTTATATTTTCATGAAACCTTGAAGAGCAGAGAACAAGCACTCGAGTCGAGAGTGGACGAGGGCTGTTAGCAGGAAGTGTGAGTGACACCTTTGTGGCTCGACCAGAGTGTCGAGATAGGAGTTGTTGCTCCTACTTGAGAGAGAGAGAGAGAGAGAGAGAGAGAGAGAGACCGCCACGTAGATTGAATCTAGAATCTGATCACT
>NC_092226.1:24887001-24982001 GCF_036320965.1 Panulirus ornatus
TTATTATCATTATTATTAACATTGGTATTATCTTAAAATTATTATTATCATCTTGGTATTATCTTATCAGTATTATTATCATCATGGTATTATCTTATCAGTATTATTATCATCATGGTATTATCTTATCAGTATTATTATCATCATTGGTATTAATCTTATCATTATTAATATCATCATTGGTATTATCATTATTATTAACATTGGTATTATCTAATCATTATTATTATCATCATTGGTAAAATCTTATCATTATTATTATCATTATTATTATCATTATTATTATTATTATTATTATTATTATTATCATTATTATTATCATTATTATTATTATTATTATCATCATTGTATTAATCTTATCATTATTATTATTATCATTATTATTAACATTGGTATTATCATTATTATTATTATTATTATTATTATATTGTATTATGCTGCTTTTTTTCACAAACCCATATGAATTTAGATAGATGCAGTAAAACTATTCGTAGCTTTTTCACTACTGCAAACTTAGGTTCTCTTATGAAATTAACCACCTAATCGTTTTCATGTGTTTTAGACACGTACATTTATTATGGGGTTGAAATGATCCATAAAAGAAATAGTTCCAAAAGCTTCATCATTCATGCATGTACGGAGCATATACATGTATGTAGACATATATGTACTCTGTGATGTGTTTTGGGTCTTACTTGTGTCTGGTGTGAGGTGAGTGTGTGGAGGCTGAGGGCCAGCACTTGGCTTGGGTCTGGATATATGGAAATCCTTTAATATAAGCTGGAAGTTGCCAGCTGGTGTCTGGGTTCTTCAACGTGAAACGTGTTTTCTTTTATCGACACTGTTTATTCTGTGTATTTACGCTCACACATACGCACACGCCCCAGGCCCTCCATACACCAGACCCCTCCAAGCACCTCGCCATCCGCACGCAACGCCTTACACACACCAGACCCTCCAAACTTCAAACCCTCTGCATAAGAGGAAGAAAACCTCACTGATAATCAGTAATGACCTAAGATACGCAGAGTGGTGACTACCTGCATGGAATTGATGCAGATAGCGTTACGTAACGTAGCTAGAAGAAAAAACTTGAAAACGGACGCGTTGCCAATATTTGATAACGCCTCAGATTTCATTTAGCATACGTTGTCCACTTCTGGTCCCCAGATTTGGTCAGGGTCGAGGCAACACTTAAACAAATACAAAGAAGAGCAACGTGACTAATTTCGTCTTTTATAAATAGATCTTATGCAGAGAGATTCGAAGTCTTAGAATTATTTTCTCAAGAAAAAGAAAAAAAAGAGTCAGAGAAGATCCAAAAGAGGTTTCCTAAATATTAGATAATCACGACAACATAGATCATGACAGTTCCTTCACCAGAACGAAATTCCGTGACCGTAAAACACAACGGCATGAAAGTAATGGGAAAGAGGTGTCGTTGTTAACATGGGCAGCGCAAACTGTTGATGCTGTAAAATCATTGCTTGACATACATTTGATCATCTCAGTTACCTGTTGATGACCCTGTTTAAGGAGGTAAAACAATTCAGTTTCCTGTAAGTGCATAATTCATTCATATATTTATTATTTATTATTCATTTATTTTGGGGGGATTTCAGATTTGAGCCTTTCCCAGGGATCAATTGCTGTAGTGTTAGTTAAATACAATTTTCCATATAGCTCTTCTGTAGAATTTCAGTCCTGCATATTGCAGTATATTCTCTACATGGCACGATTCCTATGAGTCCTCGGGGAAAATGAAACACGATAAGTTCCCAAGTGCACTTTCGTGTAATGATCACATCATCAGGGGAGACACAAGAGGGAAATATAACAGTCAGTTGATATACGTCGAAGAAACGAAGCTGGGACGCCATTTGGCGTCTCTGCGATGTATATCAACTGGCTGTTATATTTCTCTCTTGTGTCTCCCCTGATTATGTGACTATCACACGAAAGTGCACTTGGGAACATATCGTGTTTCATTTTCCCCGTGGACTCGTAGGAATATCTTGATCACGCGCAAAATTGTGATCCTTTCCAACATGGTACGATATATTCCCTGCATATTACAGTATATTTTCAACATACTATATAGAATGATCTCTGCATTCTAATGTATACTGTCTACATACCACGGTATACTCTACATACTGCAGTATATTATCTGCATACTACTGTATGCATTCGACGCACTAAAGTCAATTCTCTTCATCCTACAGTTTACACTGCATTTATGTATTGCTACATACAGCAATATACCCTTCTACATATTACATTGAACTATACACACTAAAGTATACTTTCTACAGACTGCAGTATACTTTATATAATACGGTATACTCTACACACTACAAGTTACTCTTAACATACAATATACTCTCTACATAATACATTATATTTTCTACATACTGTAGCTTACTCTTTGCACACTACTATATACTCTGTATACTACAGTATATTTTCTACATATTACAGTATATTCTACGTACTACGGTATATTCTCTACATACTGCAGTATACTCAATGAATACTACAGCAACTTTACATATTACAGTATACTCTATACAAACTACATCATATTCTCTACATACCTCAGTATATTCTTCACATACTATAGTATGCTCTACATAGTGCAGCATACTCTCTACATACTACAGTATACGTAGAGTATATTTTGTACATACCACATTTTACTCTTTACATACTTGAGTATGTTCTCTAAATACTACAGTATATTCTCTGTGTGCTTCGTTATATTCTCTACACACTGCAGTATACTCTTTATAGACTACAGTATATCCCAGCATACCACAGTATGCTCTCTATATACTTCAGTAAACCTTTTACATGATATTTTCTATACTACAGTATATCCCAACATAGTGTACATTCTGCATACTTTCTACATCATTATACTCTGTATACTACAGTATTTTCTCTACATACTACTGAAAATTCTCTACATACTATAGTATACTCTTTACATACTACAATATATTCTCCACATACAATTGTATAGCCTCTATATACTACAGTATACCCTCTACATACTACAGTATACCCTCTACATACTACAGTATACTCTCTACATACTACAGTATACTCTCTACATACTACAGTATACCCTCTACATACTACAGTATACCCCTACATACTACAGTATACCCCTACATACTACAGTATACTCTCTACATACTACAGTATACTCTCTACATACTACAGTATACCCTCTGCATACTACAGTATACTCTCTACATATTTCGTGTTGCTTTTCTTAGCTATGTGCCTGACGCTAGTTGTGCCTGTGCGAGTGGCGGGTAGGGAGGTGCCTTCCTCTGTACTATCCTGTCTCACTCTCATTGTACTCGGTACTTGTGATAGTATTACTCTCATGAACCACCAGGTCTGTTGTATTGACCCTCTCCATATAATCCCTTGTTCACATCAGGTCCCTCCACACACCTTAGCATCTGTACGCCAAATCTCCACCAGGTGTGTGTGTGTGTGTGTGTGTGTGTGTGTGTGTGTGAGTATACACACACACATGGCACATGTATTCAGACTTGAAGACGGGGCAACACGAGTGTAAGACTCTCCCTTTAACACAGATACGGTAATCGCACACCAGATCCTCCACGCACCGGACCCATCATCCACACAACTAGGACACACACACACACACACACACACACACACACACACGTTTACAATAGGGGACACCATGACCCAAACACCAACGAGATGGGATGGATAAGAAGTTTTAGAAAACGTTGTTAAGACATGCCAGGACTTGGAAGTGTCTGATCCTTATAAGGCTCATGGCATTAAATGTATGCTGAGGGAACGTGCAGATAAACTCAACGAGCCGCTTGAAATGTTTTTCAGTATGACTCTAGAGCAAAGGGTAGCGGCATGTGAGTGGGAAAAGGCAAATGGCGTACCTGTCTTTAAGAAGGAAGATCGAGAAACTGTACTGAAGTAAAGACCAGTCTCCCTAACAAGAATGATTTGTAGAACACTGAATAAAATCATAATCACAAATCATATTCATGACCGTTTGCCGAGGATAAGCTACTGAGAGAGGGAAAGGAAATCAAATTAACTAATCTTTTAGTCCTGGGTGTCAAAGTTTCTCTAGACTGTCAGAAAGCGTTTGACGCTATCCGCACAGGAGACAGGTAAAGAAGCGGGATCTCCAAGCAAGAGCAAGGGGAAGTCTCCCTTTTTGGAGAAGGAAACAAAGGCCATAATTTAGAGGAGCATTGTCGAGATGGGCGAGAATCATTAGTGGAGCGCTGCAGAGGTCAGTCTGCAAATCACTGCTTTTCTTGATCTATGTAAATGAGCAGCCAGAAGGAATGGACTTGTACCTGAACATGTTTGCATATGATGCCATGGTCATAAGACTAATAAGATAATGATGTGGATTGCATCTGTTCGCAAGGGAACCTTGACAAACTCCGAAGGTGATTGATGAAAGGTTGATGAAGTTCATCTTCGGCAATTGTAAAGTAATGGAGATGGGGCACAGGGAAAGAAGGCCTCAGCAAGACTAATATCTAGCAGGAAATAAGCTTCATGAGTCTGTGAGAGAGACTTGGGAATCGATGTGGTGCAAGCCTGTCACCAGAGCTCCATATCAGGAGAATTGTTAGAGCGTAAAACTGTTTGCTTACATATATGAGAATATTGGGAACGTTCGGTAACCTATTAACAACATGCATCAGACAAGGACTAGGGTGTGCTTCTCAAGTCAAGTCAACGCACTTTAAGAAGCGCAAAGATCTAACTGAAAGGGTCAAGAGGAGAGCAACAAAGAACTACTCTAACTACTCTAGTAATTAGCATTTAGATTTTTTCATAATTAGTCCAGGTGCTAATTAAACGGTTAATATTATGAATTACAATCTTTTGACTCCAAATACTTAAATACCATATAAAATAACATCTATACACAGATTTTTATTAAAATCTGAGGAAGTTGAAGATTTGCGCCAAAAAAATGCAAGGCTATAGCCTTGTATTTTTCTTGATTTTTTTAAAAAATAGATTTTCTTGAAATTTTAAGCATAGATGGTTTTATTTATGCTTAATACGAATGTGTGGTCAAAATCTAAAAATTCGTATAATTACTCAGGTAATTAGCATTTAAATTTTATAATCAGTCCAAGTGCTAATTAAACGGTTAGTGTTATGAATTACAGTCTTTGACACCAAATACTTAAATACAATATAAAGTAACATCTATACACAGATTTTCATTAAAATCTGAGGAAGTTGAAAATTTGAGCAAATAATATGCAAGGCTATATATATATATATATATATATATATATAGCCTTGGATTTTTCTTGATTTTTTGAAAAAATAGATTTTCGTGAAATTTTCAGCATAGATAGTTTTATGTATGCTTAATACATAAGTATTTGATGTCAAAAGACTGTAATTCATAATATAGATAGTTTTCTGTATGCTGAATACGAATGTGTGGTCAAAATCTAAAAATTCGTGTAACTACTCGAGTAATTAGCATTTAAATTTTATAATTTGTCCAGGTGCTAATTAAACGGTTGATATTATGAATTACAGTCTTTTGACTCCAAATGCTTAAAACGTTTTTGACTCCAAATGCTTATACACCATATAAAATGGCATCTGTACACAGATTTTCATGAGAATCTGAGGAAGTTCAAAATTTGAGCAAAAAAAATGCAAGGCTATAGCCTTGGATTTTTCTTAATTTTTTTGAATAAATTGATTTTCTTGAAATTTTCAATAAGATAGTTTTATATATGCTGAATACGAATCTGTGGTCAAAATGTAAAATTTGTATAATTACTCGAGTAATTCGTATAAAAATTTTTCATAATTACTCCAGGTGCTAATTAAACGGTTAATATTATGAATTACAGTCTTTTGACTCCAAATACTTAAATACCATATAAAATAACGTCTATCCACAGATTTTCATTGAAATCTGGGGAACTTCAAAATTTGAGCAAAAGAATGCAAAAAAATGGATTTTTCTTGATTTTTTTTAAATATATTTTCTTGAAATTTTCAGCATAGATAGTTTTATGTATGCTGAATACGAATGTGTGGTCAAAATCTAAAAAATCGTATAATTCCTCAGGTAATTAGGATTTAAATTTTATCATGATTAGTCCAAGTGCTAATTAAAAGGTTAATATTATGAATTACAGTCTTTTGACACCAAATACTTAAATACAATATAAAATAACATCTATACACAGATTTTCATTAGAATCTGAGGAAGTTGAAAATTTAAGCAAAAATAGATTTTGCTGAGATTTTCCGCATCGATAGTTTTATGTCTGTGGAATACGAATCTGTGGTGAAAATCTAAAAATTCGGATAACTACTCGAGTAATTAGCATTTAACTTTTATCATAATTAGTCCAGGTGCTAATTCAACGTTTAATTTTATGAATTACAGTCTTTTGACACCAAATACTTAAATACAATATAAAATCAAGAAAAATCCAAGGCTATATATATATATATATATATATATATATATATATATATATATATATATATATATATATATAGCCTTGGATTTTTCTTGATTTTTTGAAAAAATAGATTTTCGTGAAATTTTCAGCATAGATAGTTTTATGTATGCTTAATACATAAGTATTTGATGTCAAAAGACTGTAATTCATAATATAGATAGTTTTCTGTATGCTGAATACGAATGTGTGGTCAAAATCTAAAAATTCGTGTAACTACTCGAGTAATTAGCATTTAAATTTTATCATAATTTGTCCAGGTGCTAATTAAACGGTTGATATTATGAATTACAGTCTTTTGACTCCAAATGCTTAAACACCATATAAAATGGCATCTGTACACAGATTTTCATTAGAATCTGAGGAAGTTCAAAATTTGAGCAAAAAAAATATGCAAGGCTATAGCCTTGGATTTTTCTTAATTTTTTTGAATAAATTGATTTTCTTGAAATTTTCAGTAAGATAGTTTTATATATGCTGAATACGAATCTGCGGTCAAAATGTAAAATTTGTATAATTACTGGAGTAATTCGTATAAAAATTTTTCATAATTACTCCAGGTGCTAATTAAACGGTTAATATTATGAATTACAGTCTTTTGACTCCAAATACTTAAATACCATATAAAATAACGTCTATCCACAGATTTTCATTAAAATCTGAGGAACTTCAAAATTTGAGCAAAAAAATGCAAAAAAATGGATTTTTCTTGATTTTTTTTAAATATATTTTCTTGAAATTTTCAGCATAGATAGTTTTATGTATGCTGAATACGATGTGTGGTCAAAATCTAAAAAATCGTATAATTCCTCAGGTAATTAGGATTTAAATTTTATCATGATTAGTCCAAGTGCTAATTAAAAGGTTAATATTATGAATTACAGTCTTTTGACACCAAATACTTAAATACAATATAAAATAACATCTATACACAGATTTTCATTAGAATCTGAGGAAGTTGAAAATTTAAGCAAAAATAGATTTTGCTGAGATTTTCCGCATCGATAGTTTTATGTCTGTGGAATACGAATCTGTGGTGAAAATCTAAAAATTCGGATAACTACTCGAGTAATTAGCATTTAACTTTTATCATAATTAGTCCAGGTGCTAATTCAACGTTTAATTTTATGAATTACAGTCTTTTGACACCAAATACTTAAATACAATATAAAATAACATCTATACACAAATTATCATTAAAATCTGAGGAAATTGAAAATTGGATTTTTCTTGACTTTTTTGAAAAAATAGATTTCTTGAGATTTTCAGCATAGATAGTTTTATGTATGCTGAATACGAATCTGTTGTGAAAATCTAAAAATTCGTATAACTACTCTAGTAATTAGCATTTAAATTTTATAATTAGCCAGGTGCTAAGTGAACGGTTAATATTATAAATTACAGTCTTTTGACTCCAACTACTTAAATACCATATAAAATAGCATCTATAAACAGATTTTCATTAGCATCTGAGGAAGTTGAAAATTTGAGCAAAAAGAAATGAAAGGCTATGGCCTTGGATTTTTCTTAATTTTTTTGAATAAGTAGATTTTCTTGAAATTTTCAGTAAGATAGTTTTATATATGCTGACTACGAATCTGTAGTCAAAATGTAAACATTTATATAATTACTCGAGTAATTAGTATAAAAAATTTTCATAATTAGTCCAGGTGCTAATTAAACGGTTAATATTATGAATTACAGTCTTTTGACTGCAAATACTTAAATACCATATAAAATAACATCTATCCACATATTTTCATTAAAATCTGAGGAAGTTGAAAATTTGAGCAAAAAAAATGCTAGGCTATAGCCTTGGATTTTTCTTGATTTTTTTGAAAAAATAGATTTTCTTGAAATTTTCAGCATAGATAGTTTTATGTATGCTGAATACGAATGAGTGGTCAAAATCTAAAAATTCGTATAATTACTCAGGTAATTAGCATTTAAATTTTATAATTAGTCCAAGTGCTAATTAAACGGTTAATATTATGAATTACAGTCTTATGACACCAAATACTTAAATACAATATAAAATAACATCTATACACAGATTTTCATTAGAATCTGAGGAAGTTGAAAATTTGAGCAAAAAAAAAAAAAAAATGCAAGGCTATACTATAGCCTTGGATTTTTCTTGATTTTTTTGAAAAATAGATTTTCTTCAAATTTTCAGCATAGATCGTTTTTTGTATACTGAATACGAATCTTTGTTCAAAACCTAAAAATTCGTATAAGTACTCGAATAATTAGCATTTAAATCTTATGATTAGTCCAAGTGCTAATTAACCGGTTAATATTATGAATTACAGTCTTTTGACACCAAATACTTAAATACAATATAAAATAACTTCTATACATAGATTTTCATTAAAACCTGAGGAAGTTGAAAATTTGAGCAAAAAAAGAATGCAACGCTATAGCCTTGGATTTTTCTTTTTTTTTTTTTGTAAATAGACTTTCTTGAAATTTTTAGCATAGATAGTTTTATGTATGCTGAATACGAATGTGAGAAAATCTAAAAATTCCTATAATTACTCTAGTAATTAGCATTTAGATTTTATCATAATTAGGCCAAGTGCTAATTAAACGGTTAATATTTTGAATTACAGTCTTTTGACACCAAATACTTAAATATAATATAAAATACCATCTATACACAGATTTTCATTAAAATCTGAGGAAGTTGAAAATTTGAGCAAAAAAAATGCCTTGGATTTTTCTTGATTTTTTTGAAAAAATAGATTTTCTTGAAATTTTCAGCATAGATAGTTTTGTGTATGCTGAATACGAATCTGTGGTCAAAACCTAAAAATTCGTATAACTACGCAAGTAATTAGCATTTAAATTTTATCATAATTAGTCCAGGTGCTAATTATACGGTTAATATTATGAATTACAGTCTTTTGACACCAAATACTTAAATACAATATAAAATAACTTCTATACACAGATTTCCATTAAAATCTGAGGAAGTTGAAAATTTGAGCAAAAAAATATGCAAATATGGATTTTTCTTGATTTTTTTGAAAAAATAGATTTTTTTTCAAATTGTCAGCATAGATAGCTTTGTGCATGCTAAATACGAATCTGTGGTGAAAATCTAAAAATTCGTATAACTACTCGAGTAATTAGCATTTAAATTTTATCAATTAGTCCAGGTGATAATTATACAGTTAATATTATGAATTACGGTCTTTTGACACCAAATACTTAAATACAATGTAAAATAACTTCTATACACAGATTTTCATTAAAACCTGAGGAAGTTGAAAATTTGAGCAACAAAAATGCAAGGCTATGGCCTTTGATTTTTCTTGATTTTTTTGAAAAAATAGATTTTCTTGAACTTTTCAGCATAGATAGTTTTCTGTATGCTGAATACGAATCTGTTGTGAAAATCTAAAAATTCGTATAACTACTCGAGTAATTAGCATTTGAATTTTATCATAATTAGTCAGGTGCTAATTAAACGGTTAATATTATGAATTACAGTTTTTTTTAACTCCAAATACTTAAATACCATATAAAATGACATCTATACACAGATTTTCATTGAAATCTGAGGAAGTTGAAAATTTGAGCAAAAACATTGCAAGGCTGTAGCCTAGGATTTTTCTTGATTTTTTTGAAAAAATAGATTTTCTTGAAATTTTAAGCATAGATAGTTTTCTGTATGCTGAATACGAATCTGTTGTGAAAATCTAAAAATTCGTATAACTACTCGAGTAATTAGCATTTAAATTTTATCATAATTAGTCAGATGCTAATTAAACGGTTAATATTTTGAATTAAAATGTTTTGACTCCAAATACTTAAATACCATATAAAATAACATCTATACACAGATTTTCATTAAAATCTGAGGAAGTTGAAAATTTGATAAAAAAAAAAAAAAATTGCAAGGCTATAGCCTTAGATTTTTCTTGATTTTTTTGAAAAAATAGATTTTCTTGAGATTTTCAGCATAGATAGTTTTATGTATGCTGAATACGAATCTGTTCTGAAAATCTTAAAAATTCGTATAACTACTCCAGTAATTAGCATTTAAATCTTATCGTAATTAGTCATGTACTATTTAAACGATTAATATTATGAATTACAGTCTTCTGACTCCAAATACTTAAATACCATATAAAATAACATTATACACAGATTTTCATTAGATTCTGAGGAAGTTCAAAATTTGAGCAAAAATAGATTCTGCTGAGATTTTCCGCATCGATAGTTTTATGTATGCGGAATACGAATCTGTGGTGAAAATCTAAAAATTCGTATAACTACTCGAGTAATTAGCATTTAAATTTTATCATAATTAATCCAGGTGATAATTACACGGTTAATATTATGAATTAGTCTTTTGACACCAAATACTTAAATGCAATATGAAATAATATCTATACACAGATTTTCATTAAAATCTGAGGAAGTTGAAAATTGGATTTTTCTTGATTTTTTTGAAAAAATAGATTTCTTGAGATTTTCAGCATAGATAGTTTTATGTATGCTGAATACGAATCTGTAGTGAAAATCTAAAAATTCGTATAACTACTCTAGTAATTAGCAATTAAATTTCATAATTAGTCAGGTGCTAAATAAACGGTTAATATTATGAATTACAGTCATTTGACTCCAACTACTTAAATACCATATAGAATAGCATCTATACACAGAATTTCATTAGAATTTGAGGAAGTTGAAAATTTGAGCAAAATGAAATGAAAGGCTATGGCCTTGGATTTTTCTTAATTTTTTTTGAATAAATAGATTCTCTTGAAATTTTCAGTAAGATAATTTTATATATGCTGAGTACGAATCTGTAGTCAAAATGTAAACATTTGTATAATTACTCGAGTAATTAGTATAAAAATTTTTCATAATTAGTCCAGGTGCTAATTAAACGGTTAATATTATGAATTACAGTCTTTTGACTCCAAATACTTAAATACCATATAAAATGACATCTATCCACAGATTTTCATTAAAATCTTGAATTTTTTGAAAAAATGTATTTTCTTGAAATTTTCAGCATAGATAGTTTTATGTATGCTGAATACGAATGTGTGGTCAAAATCTAAAAATTCGTATAATTACTCAGGTAATTAGCATTTAAATTTTATCATAATGAGTCCAAGTGCTAATTAAACAGTTAATATTATGAATTACAGTCTTATGACACCAAATACTTAAATGCAATATAAAATAACATCTATACACAGATTTTCATTAAAATCTGAGGAAGTTGAAAATATGAGCAAAAAAAAAAAAAAAAATGCAAGGCTATACTATAGCCTTGGATTTTTCTTGATTTTTTTGAAAAATAGATTTTCTTCAAATTTTCAGCATAGATCGTTTTGTGTATGCTAAATACGAATATGTGGTCAAAACCTAAAAATTCGTATAACTACTCGAATAATTAGCATTTAAATCTTATCATAATTAGTCCAAGTGCTAATTAAACGGTTAATTTTATGAATTACAGTCTTTTGACACCAAATACTTAAATACAATATAAAGTAACTTCTATACACAGATTTTCATTAAAACCTGAGGAAGTTGAAAATGTGAGCAACAAAAATGCAAGGCTATAGCCTTGGATTTTTCTTGATTTTTTTGAAAAAATAGATTTTCTTGAAATTTTCAGCATAGATAGTTTACTTTATGCTGAATACCAATCTGTTGTGAAAATCTAAAAATTCGTATAACTACTCGAGTAATTAGCATTTAAATTTAATCATAATTAGTCCGGTGCTAATTAAACGGTTAATATTATGAATTAGTTTTTTTTACTCCAAATACTTAAATGCCATATAAAATAACATCTATACACAGATTTTCATTAGAATCTGAGGAAGTTGAAAATTTGAGCAAAAAAAATGCAAGGCTATAGCCTTGGATTTTTCTTGATTTTTTTGAAAAAATAGTTTCTTGAAATTTTCAGCATAGATAGTTTTATGTATGCTGAATACGAATCTGTTCTGAAAATCTTAAAAATTCGCATAACTACTCTAGCAATTAGCATTTAAATTTTATCGTAATTAGTCATATGCTAATTAAACGGTTAATATTATGAATTACAGTCTTTTGACTCCAAATACTTAAATACCATATAAAATAACATTATACACATATTTTCAATAGATTCTGAGGTAGTTGAAAATTTGAGCAAAAATAGATTCTGCTGAGATTTTCCGCATCGATAGTTTTATGTATGCGGAATACGAATCTATGGTGAAAATCTAAAATTTCGTATAATAACTCGAGTAATTAGCATTTAAATTTTATCGTAATTAGTCCAGGTGCTAATTACACGGTTAATATTATGAATTAGTCTTTTGACACCAAATACTTAAATGCAATATAAAATAATATCTATACACAAATTTTCATTAAAATTTGAGGAAGTTGAGAATTGGATTTTTCTTGATTTTTTTGAAAAAATAGATTTCTTGAGATTTTCAGAATAGTTAGTTTTATGTATGTTGAATACGAATCTGTTGTGAAAATCTAAAAATTCGTATAACTACTCTAGTACTTAGCATTTAAATTTCATAATTAGTCAGGTGCTAAGTAAACGGTTAATATTATGAATTACAGTCTTTTGACTCCAACTACTTAAATACCATATAAAATAGCATCTATGCACAGATTTTCATTAGAATCTGAGGAAGTTGAAAATTTGAGCAAAAAAAAAAAAAATGAAAGGCAATAGATTTGGATTTTTCTTAATTTTTTGAATAAGTAGATTTTCTTGAAATTTTCAGTAAGATAGTTTTATATATGCTGAATACGAATCTGTGGTCAAAATATAAAAATTTGTATAATTACTTGAGTAATTAGTGTAAAGATTTTTCATAATTAGTCCAGGTGCTAATTAAACGGTTAATATTATGAATTACAGTCTTTTGACTCCAAATACTTAAATACCATATAAAATAACATCTATCCACAGATTTTCATTAAAATCTGAGGAAGTTGAAAATTTGAGCAAAAAAATTGCAAGGCTATATATAGCCTTGGATTTTTCTTGATTTTTTTGAAAAAATAGATTTTCTTGAAATTTTCAGCATAGATAGTTTTCTGTATGCTGAATAAGAATCTATTGTGAAAATCTAAAAAATTCCTATAACTACTCTAGTAATTAGCATTTAAATTTCATAATTAGTCAGGTGCTAGATATACGGTTAATATTATGAATTACAGTCTTTTGACTCCAACTACTTAAATACCATATAAAATAGCATCTATGCACAGATTTTCATTAGAATCTGAGGAAGTTGAAAATTTGAGCAAAAAAAAATTGAAAGGCTATAGCTTTGGATTTTTCTTAATTTTTTTGAATAAGTAGATTTTCTTGAAATTTTCAGTAAGATAGTTTTATATATGCTGAATACGAATCTGTGGTCAAAATGTAAAAATTTGTATAATTACTCGAGTAATTCGTATAAAGATTTTTCATAATTAGTCCAGGTGCTAATTAAACGGTTAATATTATGAAATACAGTCTTTTGACTCCAAATACTTAAATACCATATAAAATAACATCTATCCACAGATTTTCATTAAAATCTGAGGAATTTGTAAATTTGAGCAAAAAAAAATGCAAGGCTATAGCCTTCAATTTTTCTTGATTTTTTTTTTTTGTAAATAGATTTTCTTGAAATGTTTAGCATAGATGGTTTTACGTATGCTGAATACGAATGAGTGGTCAAAATCTAAAAATTCGTATAATTACTCAGGTAATTAGCATTTAAATTTTATCATAATTAGTCCAAGTGCTAATTAAACGGTTAGTATTATGAATTACAGTCTTTTGACACCAAATACTTATTTTTTTTTTTTTTTTTTGCTTTGTCGCTGTCTCCCGCGTTTGCGAGGTAGCGCAAGGAAACAGACGAAAGAAATGGCCCAACCCACCCCCATACACATGTATATACATACGTCCACACACGCAAATATACATACCTACACAGCTTTCCATGGTTTACCCCAGACACTTCACATGCCTTGATTCAATCCACTGACAGCACGTCAACCCCGGTATACCACATCGCTCCAATTCACTCTATTCCTTGCCCTCCTCCTGCATGTTCAGGCCCCGATCCCACAAAATCTTTTTCACTCCATCTTTCCACCTCCAATTTGGTCTCCCTCTTCTCCTCGTTCCCTCCACCTCCGACACATATATCCTCTTGGTCAATCTTTCCTCACTCATTCTCTCCATGTGCCCGAACCATTTCAAAACACCCTCTTCTGCTCTCTCAACCACGCTCTTTTTATTCCACACATCTCTCTTACCCTTACGTTACTTACTCGATCAAACCACCTCACACCACACATTGTCCTCAAACATCTCATTTCCAGCACATCCATCCTCCTGCGCACAACTCTATCCATAGCCCACGCCTCGCAACCATACAACATTGTTGGAACCACTATTCCTTCAAACATCCCCATTTTTGCTTTCCGAGATAATGTTCTCGACTTCCACACATTCTTCAAGGCTCCCAGAATTTTCGCCCCCTCCCCTACCCTATGATCCACTTCCACTTCCATGGTTCCATCCGCTCCCAGATCCACTCCCAGATATCTAAAACACTTCACTTCCTCCAGTTTTTCTCCATTCAAACTCACCTCCCAATTGACTTGACCCTCAACCCTACTGTACCTAATAACCTTGCTCTTATTCACATTTACTCTTAACTTTCTTCTTTCACACACTTTACCAAACTCAGTCACCAGCTTCTGCAGTTTCTCACATGAATCAGCCACCAGCGCTGTATCATCAGCGAACAACTGACTCACTTCCTCTCATCCCCAACAGACTTCATACTTGCCCCTCTTTCCAAAACTCTTGCATTCACCTCCCTAACCACCCCATCCATAAACAAATTAAACAACCATGGAGACATCACACACCCCTGCCGCAAACCTACATTCACTGAGAACCAATCACTTTCCTCTCTTCCTACACGTACACATGCCTTACATCCTCGATAAAAACTTTTCACTGCTTCTAACAACTTGCCTCCCACACCATATATTCTTAATACCTTCCACAGAGCATCTCTATCAACTCTATCATATGCCTTTTCCAGATCCATAAATGCTACATACAAATCCATTTGCTTTTCTAAGTATTTCTCACATACATTCTTCAAAGCAAACACCTGATCCACACATCCTCTACCACTTCTGAAACCGCACTGCTCTTCCCCAATCTGATGCTCTGTACATGCCTTCACCCTCTCAATCAATATCCTCCCATATAATTTACCAGGAATACTCAACAAACTTATACCTCTGTAATTTGAGCACTCACTCTTATTCCCTTTGCCTTTGTACAATGGCACTATGCACGCATTCCGCCAATCCTCAGGCACCTCACCATGAGTCATACATACATTAAATAACCTTACCAACCAGTCAACAATACAGTCACCCCCTTTTTTAATAAATTCCACTGCAATACCATCCAAACCTGCTGCCTTGCCGGCTTTCATCTTCCGCAAAGCTTTTACTACCTCTTCTCTGTTTACCAAATCATTTTCCCTAACCCTCTCACTTTGCACACCACCTCGACCAAAACACCCTTTATCTGCCACTCTATCATCAAACACATTCAACAAACCTTCAAAATACTCACTCCATCTCCTTCTCACATCACCACTACTTGTTATCACCTCCCCATTTGCGCCCTTCACTGAAGTTCCCATTTGCTCCCTTGTCTTACGCACTTTATTTACCTCCTTCCAGAACATCTTTTTATTCTCCCTAAACTTTAATGATACTCTCTCACCCCAACTCTCATTTGCCCTTTTTTTAACCTCTTGCACCTTTCTCTTGACCTCCTGTCTCTTTCTTTTATACATCTCCCACTCAATTTCATTTTTTCCCTGCAAAAATCGTCCAAATGCCTCTCTCTTCTCTTTCACTAATACTCTTACTTCTTCATCCCACCACTCACTACCCTTTCTAATCAACCCACCTCCCACTCTTCTCATGCCACAAGTATCTTTTGCGCAATCCATCACTGATTCCCTAAATACATCCCATTCCTCCCCCACTCTCCTTACTTCCATTGTTCTCACCTTTTTCCATTCTGTACTCAGTCTCTCCTGGTACTTCCTCACACAAGTCTCCTTCCCAAGCTCACTTACTCTCACCACCCTCTTCACCCCAACATTCACTCTTCTTTTCTGAAAACCCATACTAATCTTCACCTTAGCCTCCACAAGATAATGATCAGACATCCCTCCAGTTGCACCTCTCAGCACATTAACATCCAAAAGTCTCTCTTTCGCGCGCCTGTCAATTAACACGTAATCCAATAACGCTCTCTGGCCATCTCTCCTACTTACACAAGTATACTTATGTATATCTCGCTTTTTAAACCAGGTATTCCCAATCATCAGTCCTTTTTCAGCACATAAATCTACAAGCTCTTCACCATTTCCATTTACAACACTGAACACCCCATGCATACCAATTATTCCCTCAACTGCCACATTACTCACCTTTGCATTCAAATCACCCATCACTATAACCCGGGTCTCGTGCATCAAAACCACTAACACACTCATTCAGCTGCTCCCAAAACACTTGCCTCTCATGATCTTTCTTCTCATGCCCAGGTGCATATGCACCAATAATCACCCATCTCTCTCCATCAACTTTCAGTTTTACCCATATTAATCGAGAATTTACTTTCTTACATTCTATCACATACTCCCACAACTCCTGTTTCAGGAGTATTGCTACTCCTTCCCTTGCTCTTGTCTTCTCACTAACCCCTGACTTTCCTCCCAAGACATTCCCAAACCACTCTTCCCCTTTACCCTTGAGCTTCGTTTCACTCAGAGCCAAAACATCTAATATAAAATAACATCTATACACAGATTTTCATTAAAATCTGAGGAAGTTGAAAATTTGAGCAAATATAGCCTTGGATTTCCTTGATTTTTTTTAAAAAAATAGATTTTCTTCAAATTATCAGCATAGATAGTTTTGTGTATGCTGAATACGAATCTGTGGTCAAAACCTAAAAATTCGTATAACTACTCGAGTAATTAGCATTTAAATTTTATCATAATTAGTCCAGGTGCTAATTATACGGTTAATATTGTGAATTACAGTCTTTTGACACTAAATACTTAAATACAATATAAAATAACTTGTATACACAGATTTTCATTAAAATCTGAGGAAGTTGAAAATTTGAGCAACAAAAATATGGAAATATGGATTTTTCTTGATTTTTTTTGAAAAAATAGTTTTTTTCAAATTGTCAGCATAGATAGCTTTGTGCATGCTAAATACGAATCTGTGGTCAAAACCTAAAAATTCATATAACTACTCGAGTAATTAGCATTTGATTTTTATCATAATTAGCCAGGTGCTAATTAAACGGTCAATATTATGAATTACAGTTTTTTAACTCCAAATACTTAAATACCATATAAAATGACATCTATACACGGATTTTTCTTGATTTTTTTGAAAAAATAGATTTTCTTGAAATTTTAAGCATAGATAGTTTTCTGTATGCTGAATACGAATCTGTTGTGAAAATCTAAAAATTCGTATAACTACTCGAGTAATTAGCATTTAAATTTTATCATAATTAATCAGATGCTAATTAAACGGTTAATATTATGAATTAAAAAAATTTTGACTCCAAATTCTTAAATACCATATAAAATAACATCTAGATACAGATTTTCATTAAAATCTGAGGAAGTTGAAAATTTGAGCAAAAAAAATTGTAAGGCTATAGCCTTGGATTTTTCTTGATTTTTTTGAAAAAATAGATTTTCTTGAGATTTTCAGCATAGATAGTTTTATGTATGCTGAATACGAATCTGTTCTGAAAATCTTAAAAATTCGTATAACTACTCCAGTAATTAGCATTTAAATTTTATCGTAATTAGTCATATACTAATTAAACGGTTAATATTATGAATTATAGTCTTTTGACACTAAATACTTAAATACCATATAAAATAACATTATACACATATTTTCATTAGATTCTGAGGAAGTTGAAAATTTGAGCAAAAATAGATTCTGCTGAGATTTTCCGCATCGATAGTTTTATGTATGCGGAATAAGAATCTGTGGTGAAAATCTAAAAATTCGTATAATTACTCGAGTAATTAGCATTTAAATTTTATCATAATTAGTCCAGGTGCTAATTACACATTTAATATTATGAATTAGTCTTTTGACATCAAATACTTAAATGCAATATAGAATAATATCTAAACACAAATTTTCATTAAAATCTGAGGAAGTTGAAAATTGGATTTTTCTTGATTTTTTGAAAAAATAGATTTCTTGAGATTTTCAGCATAGATAGTTTTATGTATGCTGAATACGAATCTGTTGTGAAAATCTAAAAATTCGTATAACTACTCTAGTAATTAGCATTTAAATTTCATAATTAGTCAGGTGCTAAATAAACGGTTAATATTATGAATTACAGTCTTTTGACTCCAACTACTTAAATACCATATAAAATAGCATCTATGCACAGATTTTCATTAGAATCTGAGGAAGTTGAAAATTTGAGCAAAAAAAAAATGAAAGGCTATACCTTTGGATTTTTCTTAATTTTTTTGAATTAGTAGATTTTCTTGAAATTTTCAGCATAGATAGTTTTATATATGCTGAATACGAATTTGTGGTCAAAATATAAAAATTTGTATAATTACTCGAGTAATTATTATAAAGATTTTTCATAATTAGTCCAGGTGCTAATTAAACGGTTAATATTATGAATTACAGTCTTTTGACTCCAAATACTTAAATACCATATAAGATAACATCTATCCACAGATTTTCATTAAAATCTGAGGAAGTTGAAAATTTGAGCAAAAAAATTGCAAGGCTATAGCCTTGGATTTTTCTTGATTTTTTTGAAAAAATAGATTTTCTTGAAATTTTCAGCATAGATAGTTTTATGTATGCTGAATACGAAACTGTTCTGAAAATCTTCAAAATTCGCATAACTACTCTAGTAATTAGCATTTAAATTTTATCGTAATTAGTCATATGCTAATTGAACGGTTAATATTATGAATTACAGTCTTTTGACTCCAAATACTTAAATACCATATAAAATAACATTATACACATATTTTCATTAGATTCTGAGGAAGTAGAAAATTTGAGCAAAAATAGATTCTGCTGAGATTTTCCGCATCGATAGTTTTATGTATGCGGAATACGAATCTGTGGTGAAAATCTAAAAAATCGTATAACTACGCTAATTGAACGGTTAATATTATGAATTACAGTCTTTGACTCCAAATACTTAAATACCATATAAAATAACATTATACACATATTTTCATTAGATTCTGAGGAAGTAGAAAATTTGAGCAAAAATAGATTCTGCTGAGATTTTCCGCATCGATAGTTTTATGTATGCGGAATACGAATCTGTGGTGAAAATCTAAAAATTCGTATAACTACTTGAGTAATTAGGATTTAAATTTTATCATGATTAGTCCAGGTGCTAATTACACGGTTAATATTATGAATTACAGTCTTTTGACACCAAATACTTAAATACAATATAAAATATATCAATATCACAAATATAACTACTTGAGTAATTAGGATTTAAATTTTATCATGATTAGTCCAGGTGCTAATTACACGGTTAATATTATGAATTACAGTCTTTTGACACCAAATACTTAAATACAATATAAAATAATATCTATACACAAATTTTCATTAAAATCTGAGGAAGTTGAAAATTGGATTTTCTTGATTTTTTTGAAAAAATAGATTTCTTGAGATTTTCAGCATAGATAGTTTTATGTATGCTGAATACGAATCTGTTGTGAAAATCTAAAAATTCGTATAAATACTCTGGTAATTAGCATTTAAATTTCATAATTACTCACGTGCTAAATAAACGGTTTATATTATGAATTACAGTCTTTTGACTCCAACTACTTAAATACCATATAAAATAGCATCTATGCACAGATTTTCATTAGAATCTGAGGAAGTTGAAAATTTGAGCAAAAAAAATTGAAAGGCTATAGCTTTGGATTTTTCTTAATTTTTTTGAATAAGATTTTCTTGAAATTTTCAGTAATATAGTTTTATATATGCTGAATACGAATCTGTGGTCAAAATGTAAAAATTTGTATAATTACTCGAGTAGTTAGTATAAATATTTTTCATAATCAGTCCAGCTGCTAATTAAACGATTAATATTATGAATTACAGTCTTTTGACTCCAAATACTTAAATACCATATAAAATAACATCTATCCACAGATTTTCATTAAAATCTGAGGAATTTGTAAATTTGAGAAAAAAAAATGCAAGGCTATAATCTAGGATTTTTCTTGATTTTTTTGTAAATAGATTTTCTTGAAATTTTTCGCATAGATAGTTTTACGTACGCTGAATACGAATGTGTGGTCAAAATATAAAAATTCGTATAATTACTCAGGTAATTAGCATTTAAATTTTATCATAATTAGTGGAAGTGCTAATTAAACGGTTAATATTTTGAATTACAGTCTTTTGACACCAAATACTTAAATATGATATAAAATAACATCTATACACAGATTTTCATCAAAATCTGAGGAAGTTGAAAATTTGATCAAAAAAAATACAAGGCTATAGCCTTGGATTTTTCTTGATTTTTGTGAAAAAATAGATTTTCTTCAAATTTTCAGCATAGATAGTTTTGTGCATGCTAAATACGAATCTGTGGTCAAAATCTAAAAATTCGTATAACTAGAGTAATTAACATTTAAATTTTATAATTAGTCCAGGTGCTAATTATACAGTTAATATTATGAATTACAGTCTTTTGACACCAAATACTTAAATACAATATAAAATAACTTCTATACACAGATTTTCATTAAACCTGAACTTCCCAGCATAGATAGTTTTCTGTATGCTGAATACGAATCTGTTGTGAAAATCTAAAAATTCGTATAACTACTCGAGTAATTAGCATTTAAATTTTATCATAATTAGTCAGGTGCTAATTAAACGGTTAATATTATGAATTACAGTTTTTTGACTCCAAATACTTAAATACCATATAAAATAACATATATACTCAAATTTTCATTAAAATTTGAGGAAGTTGAAAATTGGATTTTTCTTGATTTTTTTGAAAAAATAGATTTCTTGAGATTTTCAGCATAGATAGTTTTATGTATGCTGAATACTAATCTGTTGTGAAAATCTAAAAATTCGTATAACTACTCTAGTAATTAGCATTTAAGTTTTATAATTAGTCAGGTGCTAAGTAAACGGTTAATATATTAAATTACAGTCTTTTGACTACAACTACTTAAATACCATATAAAATAGCATCTATACACAGATTTTCATTAGCATCTGAGGAAGTTGAAAATTTGAGCAAAAAGAAATGAAAGGCTATGGCCTTGGATTTTTCTTAATTTTTTTGAATAAATAGATTCTCTTGAAATTTTCAGTAAGATAGTTTTATATATGCTGAGTACGAATCTGTAGTCAAGATGTAAACATTTGTATAATTACTCGAGTAATTAGTATAAAAAATTTTCATAATTAGTCCAGGTGCTAATTAAACTGTTATTATTACGAATTACAGTCTTTTGACTCCAAATACTTAAATACCATATAAAATGACATCTATCCACAGGTTTTCATTAAAATATTGATTTTTTTGAAAAAATATATTTTCTTGAAATTTTCAGCATAGATAGTTTTATGTATGCTGAATACGAATGTGTGGTCAAAATCTAAAAATTCGTGTAATTATTCAGGTAATTAGCATTTTAATTTTATAATTAGTCCAAGTGCTAATTAAACAGTTAATATTATGAATTACAGTCTTATGACACCAAATACTTAAATACATTATAAAATAACATCTGTACACAGATTTTCATTAAAATCTGAGGAAGTTGAAAATTTGAGCAAAACAAAAAATGCAAGGCTATAGCCTTGGATTTTTCTTGATTTATTGAAAAAATAGATTTTCTTGAAATTTTCAGCATAGATATTTCACTTTATGCTGAATACCAATCTGTTGTGAAAATCTAAAAATTCGTATAACTACTCGAGTAATTAGCATTTAAATTTTATCATAATTAGTCAGGTGCTAATTAAACGGTTAATATTATGAATTACAGTCTTTTGACTCCAAATACTTAAATACCATATAAAATAACATTATACACATATTTTCATTAGATTCTGAGGAAGTTGAAAATTTGAGCAAAAATAGATTCTGCTGAGATTTTCCGCATCGATAGTTTTATGTATGCGGCGTACGAATCTATGGTGAAAATCTAATAATTCGTATAACTACTCGAGTAATTAGCATTTAAATTTTATCGTAATTAGTCCAGGTTCTAATTACACGGTTAATATTATGAATTAGTCTTTTGACACCAAATACTTAAATGCAATATAAAATAATATCTATACACAAATTTTCATTAAAATCAGAGGAAGTTGAAAATTGGATTTTTCTTGATTTTTTTGAAAAAATAGATTTCTTGAGATTTTCAGCATAGATAGTTTTATGTATGCTGAATACGAATCTGTTGTGAAAATCTAAAAATTCGTATAGCTACTCTAGTAATTAGCATTTAAATTTCATAATTAGTCAGGTGCTAAGTAAACGGTTAATATTATGAATTACAGTCTTTTGACTCCAACTACTTAAATACCATATAAAATAGCATCTATGCACAGATTTTCATTAGAATCTGAGGAAGTTGAAAATTTGAGCAAAAAAAAAAATGAAAGCCTATAGCTTTGGATTTTTCTTAATTTTTTTGAATAAGTAGATTTTCTTGAAATTTTCAGTAAGATAGTTTTATATATGCTGAATACGAATCTGTCGTCAAAATGTAAAATTTTTTATAATTACTCGAGTAATTAGTATAAAGATTTTTCATAATTAGTCCAGGCTGCTAATTAAACGGTAATATTATGAAATACAGTCTTTTGGACTCCAAATACTTAAATACATATAGAACTAACTCTATCCACAGATTTTCATTAAGATCTGAGAATTTGTAAATTTGGAGCAAAAAAAAATGCAAGGCTATAGCCTTGGATTTTTCTGATTTTTTTTGTAAATATATTTCTTGAAATTTTTAGCATAGATAGTTTTACGTATGCTGAATACGAATGTGTGGTCAAAATCTAAAAATTCGTATAATTCTCAGGTAATTAGCATTTAAATTTTATCATAATTAGTCCAGGTGCTAATTATACAGTTAATATTATGAATTACAGTCTTTTGACACCAAATACTTAAATACAATATAAAATAACTTCTATACACAGATTTTCATGAAAAGATGAGGAAGTTGAAAATTTGAGAAACAAAATGCAAAGGCTAGGCCTTGGATTTTTCTTGATTTTTTTGAAAAAATAGATTTTCTTGAACTTTTCAGCATAGATAGTTTTCTGTATGCTGAATATGAATCTGTTGTGAAAATCTAAAATTTCGTATAACTACTCGAGTAATTAGCATTTAAATTTTATCATAATTAGTCAGGTGCTAATTAAACGGTTATTATTATGAATTACAGTTTTTTTACTCCAAATACTTAAATATCATATAAAGTAACATCTATACACAGATTTTCATTAGAATCTGAGGAAGTTGAAAATTTGAGCAAAACTAGATTCTGCTGAGATTTTCCGCATCGATAGTTTTATGTATCCGGAATACGAATCTGTGGTGAAAATCTAAAAATTCGTATAACTACTCGAGTAATTAGGATTTGAATTTTATGATTAGCCCAGGTGCTAATTACACCCTTAATATTATGAATTACAGTCTTTTGACACCAAGTACTTAAATACAATCTAAATAATATCTATACACAAATTTTCATTAAAACCTGAGGAAGTTGAAAATTGGATTTTTCTTGATTTTTTTGAAAAAATAGATTTATTGAGATTTTATGTATGCTGAATACGAATCTGTTGTGAAAATCTAAAAATTCGTATAACTACTCTAGTAATTAGCATTTAAATTTCATAATTAGTCACGTGCTAAATAAACGGTTAATATTATGAATTACAGTCTTTTGACTCCAACTACTTAAATACCATATAAAATAGCATCTATGCACAGATTTTCATTAGAATCTGAGGAAGTTGAAAATTTGAGCAAAGAAAATTGAAAGGCTATAGCTTTGGATTTTTCTTAATTTTTTTGAATAAGAAGATTTCTTGAAATTTTCAGTAATATAGTTTTATATATGCTGAATACGAATCTGTGGTCAAAATGTAAAAATTTGTATAATTACTCGAGTAATTAGTGTAAAGATTTTTCATAATTAGTCCAGCTGCTAATTAAACGATTAATATTATGAATTACAGTCTTTTGACTCCAAATACTTAAATACCATATAGAACAACATCTTTCCACAGAGTTTCATTAAAATCTGAGGAAGTTGTAAATTTGAGCAAAAAAAAATGCAAGGCTATAGCCTAGGATTTTTCTTGATTTTTTTTGTAAATAGATTTTCTTGAAATTTTTAGCATAGATAGTTTTACGTATGCTGAATACGAATGTGTGGTCAAAATCTAAAAATTCGTATAATTACTCAGGTAATTAGCATTTAAATTTTATAATAATTAGTCCAAGTGCTAATTAAACGGTTAATATTTTGAATTACAGTCTTTTGACACCAAATACTTAAATACAATATAAAATAACATCTATACACAGATTTTCATTAAAATCTGAGGAAGTTGAAAATTTGAGCAAAAAAAAATGCCAGGACTATAGCCTTGGATTTTTCTTGATTTTTTTGAAAAAATAGATTTTCTTCAAATTTTCAGCATAGATAGTTTTGTGCATGCTAAATACGAATCTGTGGTCAAAACCTAAAAATTCGTATAACTACTCGATTAATTAACATTTAAATTTTATCATAATTAGTCCAGGTGCTAATTATACAGTTAATATTATGAATTACAGTCTTTTGACACCAAATACTTAAATGCAATATAAATAACTTCTATACACAGATTTTCATTAAAACCTGAACTTCTCAGCATAGATAGTTTTCTGTATGCTGAATACGAATCTGTTGTGAAAATCTAAAAATTCGTATAACTACTCGAGTAATTAGCATTTAAATTTTATCATAATTAGTCAGGTGCTAATTAAGCGGTTAATATTATGAATTACAGTTTTTTGACTCCAAATACTTAAATACCATATAAAATAACATCTATACACAAATTTTCATTAAAATTTGAGGAAGTTGAAAATTGGATTTTTCTTGATTTTTTTGAAAAAATAGATTTCTTGAGATTTTCAGCATAGATAGTTTTATGTATGCTGAATACTAATCTGTTGTGAAAATCTAAAAATTCGTATAACTACTCTAGTAATTAGCATTTAAGTTTTATAATTAGTCAGGTGCTAAGTAAACGGTTAATATTATGAATTACAGTCTTTTGACTACAACTACTTAAATACCATATAAGATAGCATCTATACACAGATTTTCATTAGCATCTGAGGAAGTTGAAAATTTGAGCAAAAAGAAATGAAAGGCCTTGGATTTTTCTTAATTTTTTTGAATAAATAGATTCTCTTGAAATTTTCAGTAAGATAGTTTTATATATGCTGAGTACGAATCTGTAGTGAAGATGTAAACATTTGTATAATTACTCGAGTAATCAGTATAAAAAATTTTCATAATTAGTCCAGGTGCTAATTAAACGGTTAATATTACGAATTACAGTCTTTTGACTCCAAATACTTAAATACCATATAAAATGACATCTATCCACAGATTTTCATTAAAATCTTAATTTTTTAGAAAAAAATATATTTTCTTGAAATTTTCAGCATAGATAGTTTTATGTATGCAGAATACGAATCTGTGTTCAAAATTAAAAAATTCGTGTAATTACTCAGGTAATTAGCATTTAAATTTTATAATTAGTCCAAGTGGTAATTAAACGGTTAGTATTTTGAATTACAGTCTTTTGACACCAAATACTTAAATATAATATAAAATAACATCTATACACAGATTTTTATTAAAATCTGAGGAATTTGTAAATTTGAGCAAAAAAAAAAGTGCAAGGCTATAGCCTTGGATTTTTCTTGATTTTTTTTGTAAATAGATTTTCTTGAAATTTTTAGCATAGATAGTTTTACGTATGTTGAATACGAATGTGTGGTCAAAATCTAAAAATTCGTATAATTAGTCAGGTAATTAGCATTTAAATTTTATAATTAGTCCAAGTGCTAATTAAACGGTTAGTATTTTGAATTACAGTCTTTCGACACCAAATACTTAAATATAATATAAAATAACATCTATACACAGATTTTCATTAAAATCTGAGGAAGTTGAAAATTTGAGCAAAAAAGAATGCAAGGCTATAGCCTTGGATTTTTCTTGATTTTTTTGAAAAAATAGATTTTCTTCAAATTTTCAGCATAGATAGTTTTGTGCATGCTGAATACGAATCTGTGGTCAAAACCTAAAAATTCGTACAACTCCTCGAGTAATTAGCATTTAAATTTTATAATTAGTCCATGTGCTAATTATACGGTTAATATTATGAATTAGTCTTTTGACACTAAATACTAAAATACAATATGAAATAACTTGTATACACAGATTTTCATTAAAATCTGAGGAATTTGAAAATTTGATCAAAAAAATATGCAAGGCTGTACCCTTGGATTTTTCTTGATTTTTTTTAAAAAATAGATTTTCTTGAACTTTTCAGCATAGATAGTTTTCTGTAAGCTGAATACGAATCTGTTGTGAAAATCTAAAAATTCGTATAACTACTCGAGTAATTAGCATTTAAATTTTATCATAATTAGTCCAGGTGCTAATTAAACGGTTAATATGATGAATTACAGTCTTTAGACAACAAATACTTAAACATAATGTAAAATAACATCTATACACAGATTTTCATTAAAATCTGAGGAAGTTAAAAATTTTGAGCAAAAAAAAATGCAAGGCTATAGCCTTGGATTTTTCTTGATTTTTTTGAAAAATAGATTTTCTTGAAATTTTCAGGATAGATATTTTCTGTATGCTAAATACGAATCTGTGGTCAAAACCTAAAAATTCGTTTAACTACTCGAGTAATTAGCATTTAAATTTTATCATATTTATTCCTGGTGGTAATTATACTGTTAATATTATGAATTACAGTCTTTTGACACCAAATACTTAAATTCAATATAAAATAACTTCTATACACAGATTTTCATTAAAATATGGGGAAGTTGAAAATTTGAGCAAAAAAATGCAAGGCTATAGCCTGGGATTTTTCTTGATTTTTTTGAAAAAATAGATTTTCTTGAAATTTTCAGCATAGATAGTTTTATGTATGCTGAATATGAATCTGTTGTGAAATAGCATTTGAATTTCATAATTAGTCAGGTGCTAAATAAACGGTTAATATTATGAATTACAGTCTTTTGACTCCAACTACTTAAATACCATATAAAATAGCATCTACGCACAGATTTTCATTAGAATCTGAGGAAGTTGAAAATTTGAGCAAAAAAAATTGAAAGGCTATAGCTTTGGATTTTTCTTAATTTTTTTGAATAAGTAGATTTTCTTTAAATTTTCAGTAAGATAGTTTTATATATGCTGAATACGAATCTGTGGTCAAAATGTAAAGATTTGTATAATTACTCGGTAATTAGTATAAAGATTTTTCATAATTAGTCCAGGTGCTAATTAAACGGTTAATATTATGAAATATAGTCTTTTGACTCCAAATATTTAAATATCATATAAGATAACATCTATCCACAGATTTTCATTAAGATCTGAGGAATTTGTAAATTTGAGCAAAAAAAAATGCAAGGCTATAGCCTTGGATTTTTCTTGATTTTTTTTGTAAATATATTTTCTTGAAATTTTTAGCATAGATAGTTTTACGTATGCTGAATACGAATGTGTGGTCAAAATCTAAAAATTCGTATAATTACTCAGGTAATTAGCATTTAAATTTTATCATAATTACTCCAAGTGCTAATTAAACGGTTAATATTATGAATTACAGTCTTTTGACACCAAATACTTAAATACAATATAAAATAACATCTATACACACATTTTCATTAAAATCTGAGGAAGTTGAAAATTTGAGCAAAAAAAATGCAAGGCTATAGCCTTGGATTTTTCTTGATTTTTTTGAAGAAATAGATTTTCTTGAACTTTTCAGCATAGATAGTTTTCTGTATGCTGAATACGAATCTGTGGTGAAAATCTAAAAATTCGTATAACTACTCGAGTAATTAGCATTTAAATTTTATCATAATTAGTCCAGGTGCTAATTAAACGGTTAATATTATGAATTACAGTCTTTTGACTCCAAATACTTAAATACCATATAAAATAACATCTATACACAGATTTTCATTAAAATCTGAGGAAGTTGAAAATTTGAGCAAAAAAAATGCAAGGCTATACGCCTTGGATTTTTCTTGATTTTTTTGAAAAAATAGATTTTCTTGAAATTTTAAGCATAGATAGTTTTACGTATGCTGAATACGAATGTGTGGTCAAAATCTAAAAATTCCTATAATTACTCAGGTAATTAGCATTTAAATTTTATCATAATTAGTCGAAGTGCTAATTAAACGGTTAGTATTTTGAATTACAGTCTTTTGACACCAAATACTTAAATATAATATAAAATGACATCTATACACAGATTTTCATTAAAATCTGAGGAAGTTGAAAATTTGAGTAAAAAAATTGCAAGGCTATAGCCTTGGAATTTTCTTGATTTTTTTGAAAAAATAGATTTTCTTGAAATTTTCAGCATAGATTGTTTTATGTATGCTGAATACAAATCTGTTCTGAAAATCTTAAAAATTCGTATAACTACTCCAGTAATTAGCATTTAAATTTTATAATTAGTCAGATGCTAATTAAACGGTTAATATTATGAATTACAGTCTATAGCCTTGGATTTTTATTTCTTTTTTGAAAAAATAGATTTTCCTGAGATTTTCCGCATCGATAGTTTTATGTATGCGGAATACGAATCTGTGGTGAAAATCTAAAAATTCGTATAACTACTCTGGTGATTAGCATTTAAATTTTTTCATAATTAGTCCAGGTGCTAATTAAACGGTTAATATTATGAATTACAGTCTTTTGACTCCAAATACTTAAATACTATATGAAATAACATCTATACACAGATTTTTATTAAAATCTGAGGAATTTGTAAATTTGAGGAAAAAAATTTGCCTTGGATTTTTCTTGATTTTTTTTGTAAATAGATTTTCTTGAAATTTTTATCATAGATAGTTTTACGTATGCTGAATACGAATGTGTGGTCAAAATCTAAAAATTCGTATAATTACTCAGGTAATTAGCATTTAAATTTTATAATTAGTCCAAGTGCTAATTAAACGGTTAGTATTTTGAATTACAGTCTTTTGACACCAAATACTTAAATATAATATAAAATAACATCTATACACAGATTTTCATTAAAATCTGAGGAAGTTGAAAATTTGAGCAAAAAAGAATGCAAGGCTATAGCCTTGGATTTTTCTTGATTTTTTTGAAAAATTAGATTTTCTTCAAATTTTCAGCATAGATAGTTTTGTGTATGCTGAATACGAATCTGTGGTCAAAACCTAAAAATTCGTATAACTACTCGAGTAATTAGCATTTAAATTTTATAATTAGTCCAGGTGCTAATTATACGGTTAATATTATGAATTAGTCTTTTGACACCAAATACTTAAATACAATATGAAATAACTTGTATACACAGATTTTCATTAAAATCTGAGTAAGTTGAAAATTTGATCAAAAAAATATGCAAGGCTGTACCCTTGGATTTTTCTTGATATTTTTGAAAAAAATAGATTTTCTTGAACTTTTCAGCATAGATAGTTTTCTGTATGCTGAATACGAATCTGTTGTGAAAATCTAAAAATTCGTATAACTACTCGAGTAATTAGCATTTAAATTTTATCATAATTAGTCCAGGTGCTAATTAAACGGTTAATATGATGAATTACAGTCTTTTGACACCAGATACTTAAACATAATGTAAAATAACATCTATCCACAGATTTTCATTAAAATCTGAGGAATTTGTAAATTTGAGCAAAAAAAAAATGCAAGGCTATATAGCCTTGGATTTTTCTTGATTTTTTTTGTAAATATATTTTCTTGAAATTTTTAGCATAGATAGTTTTACGTATGCTGAATACGAATGTGTGGTCAAAATCTAAAAATTCGTATAATTACTCAGGTAATTAGCATTTAAATTTTATCATAATTAGTCGAAGTGCTAATTAAACGGTTAGTATTTTGAATTACAGTCTTTTGACACCAAATACTTAAATATAATATAAAATAACATCTATACACAGATTTTCATTAAAATCTGAGGAAGTTGAAAATTTGGGTAAAAAAAAATGCAAGGCTATAGCCTAGGATTTTTCTTGATTTTTTTGATAAAATAGATTTTCTTCAAATTTTCAGCATAGTTTTGTGTATGCTGAATACGAATCTGTGGTCAAAACCTAAAAATTCGTATAACTACTTGAGTAATTAGCATTTAAATTTTATCATAATTAGTCCAGGTGCAAATTATACGGTTAATATTATGAATTACAGTCTTTTGACTCCAACTACTTAAATACTATATAAAATAACATCTATGCACAGATTTTCATTAGAATCTGAGGAAGTTGAAAATTTGAGCAAAAAAAATTGAAAGGCTATAGCTTTGGATATTTCTTAATTTTTTTGAATAAGTAGATTTTCTTTAAATTTTCAGTAAGATAGTTTTATATATGCTGAATACGAATCTGTGGTCAAAATGTAAAAATTTGTATAATTACTCGAGTAATTAGTATAAAGATTTTTCATAATTAGTCCAGGTGCTAATTAAACGGTTAATATTATGAAATACAGTCTTTTGACTCCAAATACTTAAATACCATATAAAATAACATCTATCCACAGATTTTCATTAAAATCTCAGGAATTTGGAAATTTGAGCAAAAAAAAATGCAAGGCCTTGGATTTTTCTTGATTTTTTTTGTAACTATATTTTCTTGAAATTTTTAGCATAGATAGTTTTACGTATGCTGAATACGAATGTGTGGTCAAAATCTAAAAATTCGTATAATTACTCAGGTAATTAGCATTGAAATTTTATCATAATTAGTCGAAGTGCTAATTAAACGGTTATTATTTTGAATTACAGTCTTTTGACACCAAATACTTAAATATAATATAAAATAACATCTATACACAGATTTTCATTAAAATCTGAGGAAGTTGAAAATTTGAGCAAAAAAATTGCAAGGCTATAGCCTTGGAATTTTCTTGATTTTTTTGAAAAAATAGATTTTCTTGAAATTTTCAGCATAGATTGTTTTATGTATGCTGAATACAAATCTGTTCTGAAAATCTTAAAAATTCGTATAACTACTCCAGTAATTAGCATTTAAATTTATAATTAGTCAGATGCTAATTAAACGGTTAATATTATGAATTACAGTCTATAGCCTTGGATTTTTTTCCTTTTTGAAAAAATAGATTTTCCTGAGATTTTCCGCGTCGATAGTTTTATGTATGCGGAATACGAATCTGTGGTGAAAATCTAAAAATTCGTATAACTACTCTGGTGATTGGCATTTAAATTTTTTCATAATTAGTCCAGGTGCTAATTAGACGGTTAATATTATGAATTACAGTCTTTTCACTCCAAATACTTAAATACTATATGAAATAACATCTATACACAGATTTTTATGAAAATCTGATGAATTTTTAAATTTGAGCAAAAAAAAAGTGCAAGACTATAGCCTTGGATTTTTCTTCATTTTTTTTGTAGATAGATTTTCTTGAAATTTTTAGCATAGATAGTTTTACGTATGCTGAATACGAATGTGTGGTCAAAATCTAAAAATTCGTATAATTACTCAGGTAATTAGCATTTAAATTTTATAATTAGTCCAAGTGCTAATTAAACGGTTAGTATTTTGAATTACAGTCTTTTGACACCAAATACTTAAATATAATATAAAATAACATCTATACACAGATTTTCATTAAAATCTGAGAAAGTTGAAAATTTGAGCAAAAAAATTGCAAGGCTATAGCCTTGGATTTTTCTTCATTTTTTTGAAAAAATAGGTTTTCTTGAAATTTTAAGCATAGATAGTTTTCTGTATGCTGAATACGAATCTGTTGTGAAAATCTAAAAATTCGTATAAGTACTCGAGTAATTAGTATTTAAATTTTATCATAATTAGTCAGGCGCTAATATCATGAATTAATATCATGAATTACAATTTTTTGACTCCAAATACTTAAATACCATATAAAATAACATCTATACACAGATTTTCATTAAAATCTGAGGAAGTTGAAAATTTGAGCAAAAAAATTTCAAGGCTATAGCCTTGGATTTTTCTTGATTTTTTTGAAAAAATAGATTTTGTTGAAATTTTAATCATAGATAGTTTTGTGTATGCTGAATACGAATCTGTGGTCAAAACCTAAAAATTCGTATAACTACTCGAGTAATTAGCATTTAAATTTTATAATTAGTTCAGGTGCTAATTATACGGTTAATATTATGAATTAGTCTTTTGACACTAAATACTTAAATACAATATAAAATAACTTGTATACACAGATTTTCATTAAAATCTGAGGAAGTTGAAAATTTGATCAAAAAAATATGCATGGATTTTTCTTGATTTTTTTTGAAAAAATAGATTTTCTTGAACTTTTCAGGATAGATAGTTTTCTGTATGCTGAATACGAATCTGTTGTGAAAATCTAAAAATTCGTATAACTACTCGAGTAATTAGCATTTAAATTTTATCAATTAGTCCAGGTGCTAATTAAACGGGTAATATGATGAATTACAGTTTTTTGACACCAAATACTTAAACATAATGTAAAATATCATCTATACACAGATTTTCATTAAAATCTGAAGAAGTTAAAAATTTTGAGGAAAAAAAATATGCAAGGCTATAGCCTTGGATTTTTCTTGATTTTTTAAAAAATAGATTTTCTTGAAATTTTCAGGATAGATATTTTTTGTATGCTAAATACGAATCTGTGGTCAAAACCTAAAAATTCGTATAACTACTCGAGTAATTAGCATTTAAATTTTATGATATTTAGTCCTGGTGGTAATTATACGGTTAATATTATGAATTACAGTCTTTTGACACCAAATACTTAAATACAATATAAAATAACTTCTATACACAGATTTTCATTAAAATCTGGGGAAGTTGAAAATTTGAGCAAAAAAATGGAAGGCTATATATAGCCTGGGATTCTTCTTGATTTTTTTGAAAAAATAGATTTTCTTGATATTTTCAGCATAGATAGTTTTATGTATGCTGAATACGAATCTGTTGTGAAAATCTAAAAATTCGTATAACTACTCTAGTCATTAGCATTTGAATTTCATAATTAGTCAGGTGCTAAATAAACGGTTAATATTATGAATTACAGTCTTTTGACTCCAACTACTTAAATACTATATAAAATAACATCTATGCACAGATTTTCATTAGAATCTGAGGAAGTTGAAAATTTGAGAAAAAAAATTGAAAGGCTATAGCTTTGGATATTTCTAAATTTTTTTGAATAAGTAGATTTTCTTTAAATTTTCAGTAAGATAGTTTTATATATGCTGAATACGAATCTGTGGTCAAAATGTAAAAATTTGTATAATTACTCGAGTAATTAGTATAAAGATTTTTCATAATTAGTCCAGGTGCTAATTAAACGGATAATATTATGAAATACAGTCTTTTGACTCCAAATACTTAAATACCATATAAAATAACATCTATCCACAGATTTTCATTAAAATCTCAGGAATTTGGAAATTTGAGCAAAAAAAAAATGCAAGGCCTTGGATTTTTCTTGATTTTTTTGTAACTATATTTTCTTGAAATTTTTAGCATAGATAGTTTTACGTATGCTGAATACGAATGTGTGGTCAAAATCTAAAAATTCGTATAATTACTCAGGTAATTAGCATTGAAATTTTATCATAATTAGTCGAAGTGCTAATTAAACGGTTATTATTTTGAATTACAGTCTTTTGACACCAAATACTTAAATATAATATAAAATAACATCTATACACAGATTTTCATTAAAATCTGAGGAAGTTGAAAATTTGAGCAAAAAAAAATGCAAAGCTATAGCCTTGGAATTTTCTTGATTTTTTTGATAAAATAGATTTTCTTCAAATTTTCAGCATAGATAGTTTTGTGTATGCTGAATACGAATATGTGGTCAAAACCTAAAATTTCGTATAACTACTCGAGTAATTAGCATTTAAATTTTATCATAATTAGTCCAGGTGCTAATTATACGGTTAATATTGTGAATTACAGTCTTTTGACACTAAATACTTAAATAAAATATAAAATATCTTGTATACACAGATTTTCATTAAAATCTGAGGAAGTTGAAAATTTGATCAAAAAAATATACAAGGCTTGGATTTTTCTTGATTTTTTGAAAAAATAGATTTTCTTCAAATTTTCAGCATAGAGAGTTTTGTGCATGCTAAATACCAATCTGTGGTCAATACCTAAAAATTCGTATAACTACTCGAGTAATTAACATTTAAATTTTATAATTAGTCCAGATACTAATTATACAGTTAATATTATGAATTACAGTCTTATGACACCAAATACTTAAATACAATATAAAATAACTTCTATACACAAATTTTCATTAAAACCTGAGGAAGTTGAAAATTTGAGCAACAAAAATGCAAGGCTATGGCCTTGGATTTTTCTTGATTTTTTTGAAAAAATAGATTTTCTTGAACTTTTCAGCATAGATAGTTTTCTGTATGCTGAATACGAATCTGTTGTGAAAATCTAAAAATTCGTATAACTACTCGAGTAATTAGCATTTAAATTTTATAATTAGTCAGGTGCTAATTAAACGGTTAATATTATGAATTACAGTTTTTTGACTCCAAATACTTAAATACCATATAAAATAACATCTATACACAGATTTTCATTAAAATCTGAGGAAGTTGAAAATTTGAGCAAAAAAATTGCAAGGCTATAGCCTTGGATTTTTCTTGATTTTTTTGAAAAAATAGATTTTCTTGAAATTTTAAGCATAGATAGTTTTCTGTATGCTGAATACGAATCTCTTGTGAAAATCTAAAAATTCGTATAAGTACTCGAGTAATTAGCATTTAAATTTTATCATAATTAGTCAGGCGCTAATTAAACGGTTAATATCATAAATTACAATTTTTTTGACTCCAAATACTTAAATACCATATAAAATAACATCTATACACAAATTTTCATTAAAATCCGAGGAAGTTGAAAATTTGAGGAAAAAAATTGCAAGGCTATAGCCTTGGATTTTTCCTGATTTTTTTGAAAAAATAGATTTTCTTGAAATTTTCAGCATAGATTGTTTTCTGTATGCTGAATACAAATCTTCTGAAAATCTTAAAAATTCGTATAACTACTCCAGTAATTAGCATTTAAATTTTATAATTGGTCAGATGCTAATTAAACGGTTAATATTATGAATTACAGTCTATAGCCTTGGATTTTTTTTTCTTTTTTGAAAAAACAGATTTTCCTGAGATTTTCCGCATCGATAGTTTTATGTATGCGGAATACGAATCTGTGGTAAAAATCTAAAAATTCGTATAACTACTCTGGTGATTAGCATTTAAATTTTTTCATAATTAGTCCAGGTGCTAATTAAACGGTTAATATTATAAATTACAGTCTTTTGACTCCAAATACTTAAATACTAAATGAAATAACATCTATACACAGATTTTTATTAGAATCTGAGGAAGTTGAAGATTTGAGCAAAAAAAATACAAGGCTATAGCCTTTTATTTTTGTTGATTTTTTTAAAAATAGATTTTCTTGAAATTTTAAGCATAGATAGTTTTATGTATGCTTAATACAATGGGTGGTCAAAATCTAAAAAGTCGTATAATTACTCGAGCAATTAGCATTTAAATTTTATCATTATTAGCCCAAGTGCTAATTAAACGGTTAGTATTATGAATTGCAGTCTTTTGACACCAAATACTTAAATACAATATAAAATAACATATATACACAGATTTTCATTAAAATCTGAGGAAGTTGAAAATTTGAGCAAAAAAAAAAATGGATTTTTCTTGATTTTTTGAAAAAATAGATTTTCTTCAAATTTTAAGCATAGATAGTTTTATGTATGCTGAATACGAATCTGTTCTTAAAATCTTAAAAATTCGTATAGCTACTATAGTAATTAACATTTATATTCTATAATTAGTAAGATGCTAATTAAACGGTTAATATTATGAATTACAGTCTTTTGACTCCACATACTTAAATACCATATAAAATAACATCTATACACAGATTTTCATTAGAATCTGAGGAAGTTGAAAATTTGAGCAAAGATAGATTCTGCTGAGATTTTCCGCATCGATAGTTTTGTGTAAGCGGAAAATGAATCTGTGGTGAAAATCTGAAAATTCGTATAAGCACTCGCGTAATCAGCATTTAGATTTTATAATTAGTCCAGGTGCTAATTATAAGGTTAATATCATGAATTAGTCTTTTGAAACCAAATACTTAAATACACTATAAGATAACTTTTATACACAGATTTTCATTGAAATCTGAGGAAGTTGAAAATTTGAGCAAAAAAAATTTGTCATTTTTCTTGATTTTTTTGAAAAAATAGATTTTCTTAAAATTTTCAGCATTGATAGTTCTATGTATGCTGAATACGAATCTGTTCTGAAAATCTTAAAAATTCGTATAACTGCTATAGTAATTAGCATTTAAACTTTATAATTAGTCAGATGCTAAATATACGGTTAATGTTATGAATTAAATTCTTTTGACTCCAAATACTTAAATACCATATTAAATAACATTTATACACAGATTTTCATTAGAATATGAGGAAGTTGAAAATTTGAGCAAAAAAAAATGCAAGGCTATAGCCTTGTATTTTTCTTGATTTTTTTAGATAAATAGATTTTCTTGAAATTTTAAGCATAGATAGTTTTATGTATGCTGAATACGAATCTGTGGTCAAAACCTAAAAATTCGTATAACTACTTGAGTAATTAGCATTTAAATTTTATCATAATTAGTCCAGGTGCAAATTATACGGTTAATATTATGAATTACAGTCTTTTGACACTAAATACTTAAATAGAATATAAAATAACTTGTATACACAGATTTTCATTAAAATCTGAGGAATTTGAAAATTTGATCAAAAAAATATGCAAGGCTATACGCTTGGATTTTTCTTGATTTTTTGAAAAAATAGATTTTCTTGAACTTTTCATCATACATAGTTTTGTGCATGCTAAATACGAATCTGTGGTCAAAACCTAAAAATTCGTATAACTACTCGAGTAATTAACATTTAAATTTTATAATTATTCCAGGTGCTAATTATACAGTTAATATTATGAATTACAGTCTTTTGACACCAAATACTTAAATACAATATAAAATAACTTCTATACACAGATTTTCGTTAAAACCTGAGGAAGTTGAAAATTTGAGCAACAAAAATGCAAGGCTATGGCCTTGGATTTTTCTTGATTTTTTTGAAAAAATAGATTTTCTTGAACTTTTCAGCATAGATAGTTTTCTGTATGCTGAATACGAATCTGTGGTGAAAATCTAAAAATTCGTATAACTACTCGAGTAATTAGCATTCAAATTTTATCATAATTAGTCCAGGTGCTAATTAAACGGTTAATATTATGAATTACAGTCTTTTGACTCCAAATACTTAAATAGCATATAAAATAACATCTATACACACAGATGAAAATTTGAGCAAAAAAAAAAAAAATGCAAGGCCATACTATAGCCTTCGATTTTTCTTGATTTTTGTGAAAAATAGATTTTCTTCAAATTTTCAGCATAGATCGTTTTGTGTATGCTGAATACGAATCTGTGGCCAAAACCTAAAATTCGTATAACTACTCAAGTAAGTAGTATTTAAATTTTATAATTAGTCCAGGTGCTAATTAAACGTTTAATATTATGAATTACAGTCTTTTGACACCAAATACTTAAATACAATATAAATTAACATCTATCCACAGATTTTCATTAAAATCTGAGGAAGTTGAAAATTTGAGCAAAAAAAATACAAGGCATTGGATTTTTCTTGATTTTTTTTCAAAAAATATATTTTCTTGAAATTTTTAGCATAGATAGTTTTGTGCATACTGAATACCAGTCTGTGGTCAAAATCTAAAAATTCGTATAACTACTCCAGTAATTAGCATTTACATTTTATCATGATTAGTCCAGGTGCTAATTAAACGGTTAGTAGTATGAATTACAGTCTTTTGGCACCAAATACTTAAATACAATATAAAGTAACATATATACACAGATTTTCATTAAAATCTGAGGAAGTTGAAAATTTGAGCCTTGGATTTTTCTTGATTTTTTTGAGAAAATAGTTTTTCTTCAAATTTTCAGCATAGATAGTATTTTGTATGCTGAATATGAATCTGTGGTCAAAACCTAAAAATTCGTATAACTGCTCGAGTAATTAACATTTAGATTTTATCATAATTAATCCAGGTGCTAATTATACAGTTAATATTATGAATTACAGTCTTTTGACACCAAATACTTAAAAACAATATAAAATAACTTATATACACAGATTTTCATTAAATTCTGAGGAAGTTGAAAATTTGAGGAACAAAAATGCAAGGATTTTTCTTGATATTTTTGAAAAAGTTGATTTTCCTGAAATTTGCAGCGTAGATAGTTTTCTGTATGCTGAATACGAATCTGTTGTGAAAATCTAAAAATTCGTATAACTACTCGAGTAATTAGCATTTAGATTTTATCATAATTAGTCAGGTGCTAATTAAACGGTTAATATTGTGAATTACAGTCTTTTGACTCCAAATACTTAAATACCATATAAAATAACATCTATACACAGATTTTCATTAGAATATGTGGAAGTTGAAAATTTGAGCAAAAAAAATGCCTTGGATTTTTCTTGTTTTTTTTTTTAAATAGATTTTCTTGAAATTTTCAGCATAGATAGTTTTATGGATGCTGAATACGAATCTGTTGTGAAAATCTAAAAACTCGTATAACTACTCGAGTAATAAGCATTTAAACTATCATAATTAGTCCAGGTGCTAATTACACGGTTAATATTATAAATTACAGTCTTTTGACACCAAATACTTTAATACAATATAAAATAACATCTATACACAAATTATCATTAAAATCTGAGGAAGTTGAAAATTGGATTTTCTTGATTTTTTTGAAAAATAGATTTTCTTGAACTTTTCATCATACATAGTTTTGTGCATGCTAAATACGAATCTGTGGTCAAAACCTAAAAATTCGTATAACTACTCGAGTAATTAACATTTAAATTTTATAATTATTCCAGGTGCTAATTATACAGTTAATATTATGAATTACAGTCTTTTGACACCAAATACTTAAATACAATATAAAATAACTTCTATACACAGATTTTCGTTAAAACCTGAGGAAGTTGAAAATTTGAGCAACAAAAATGCAAGGCTATGGCCTTGGATTTTTCTTGATTTTTTTGAAAAAATAGATTTTCTTGAACTTTTCAGCATAGATAGTTTTCTGTATGCTGAATACGAATCTGTTGTGAAAATCTAAAAATTCGTATAACTACTCGAGTAATTAGCATTTAAATTTTATCGTAATTAGTCCAGGTGCTAATTACACGGTTAATATTATGAATTACAGTTTTTTTGACTCCAAATACTTAAATACCATATAAAATAACATCTATACACAGATTTTCATTAAAATCTGAGGAAGTTGAAAATTTGACCCTTGGATTTTTCTTGATTTTTTTGTAAAAATAGATTTTCTTCAGATTTTCAGCATAGATAGTTTTTTCTATGCTGAATATGAATCTGTGGTCTTAACCTAAAAATTCGTATAACTACTCGAGTAATTAGCATTTAAATTTTATCATAGTTAGTCCAGGTGCTAGTTATAGTTAATATTATGAATTACAGTCTTTTGACACCAAATACTTAAATACAATATTAAATAACTTCTATACACAGATTTTCATTAAAATCTGAGGAAATTGAAAATTTGAGCAACAAAACTGCAAGGCTATACCCTTGGATTTTTCTTGATTTTTTTGAAAAAGTTGATTTTTCTGAAATTTTCAGCGTAGATAGTTTTCTGTATGCTGAATACGAATCTGTTGTGAAAATCTAAAAATTCGAATAACTACTCGAGTAATTAGCATTTAAATTTTAGCATAATTAGTCAGATCCTAATTAAACGGTTAATATTATGAATTACAGTCTTTTGACACCAAATACTTAAATACCATATAAAATAACATTATACACAGATTTTCATTAGATTCTGAGAAAGTTGAAAATTTGAGCAAAAATAGATTTTGCTGAGATTTTCCGCATCGATAGTTTTGTGTATGCGGAATACGAATCTGTGGTGAAAATCTGAAAATTCGTATAACTACTCGAGTAATTAGCATTTAAATTTTATCATGATTAGTCCAGGTGCTATTTACACCATTAATATTATAAATTACAGTCTTTTGACACCAAATACTTAAATAAAGTATAAAATAACATCTATACACAAATTATCATTAAAATCTGAGGAAGTTGAAAATTGGATTTTTCTTGATTTTTTTGAAAAAAATGATTTCGTGAGATTTTCAGCATAGATAGTTTTATGTATGGTGAAAACGAATCTGTTGTAAATATCTAAAAATTCGTATAACTACTCTAGTAGTTAGCATTTAAATTTTATAATTAGTCAGGTGCTAAATAAACGGTTAATATTATGAATTACAGTCTTTTGACTCCAACTACTTAAATACCATATAAAATAGCATCTATACATATATTTTCATTAGAATCTGAGGAAGTTGAAAATTTGAGCAAAAAAAAAATCAAATGCTATAGCCTTGGATTTTTCTAAATTTTTTGAATAAATAGATTTTCTTGAAATGTTCAGTAAGATAGTCTTATATATGATGAGTACGAATATGTGGTCGAAAGGTAAAGATTTCTATAATTACTCGAGTAATTAGTATAAAAAATTTTCATAATTACTCCAGGTACTAATTAAATGGTTAATATTATGAATTACACTTTTGACTCCAAATACTTAAATACCATATAGAATACCATCTATCCACAGATTTCCATTAAAATCTGAAGAAGTTGAAAATTTGAGCAAAAAAAATGCAAGGCTATAGCCTTGGATTTTTCTTGATTTTTTTTTTAATAGATTTTCTTGAAATTTTTAGCATAGATAGTTTTATGTATGCTGAATACGAATGTGTGGTCAAAATCTAAAAATTCGTATAATTACTCAGGTAATTAGCATTTAAATTTTATCATAATTAGTCCAAGTGCTAATTAAACGGTTAATATTATGAATTACAGTCTTTTGAATCCAAATACTTAAATACAATACAAAATAACATCTATACACAGATTTTCATTAAAATCTGAGGAAGGTGAAAATTTGAGCAAAAAATATGCAAGGCTATATAGCCTTGGATTTTTCAAGCGTGTGGGCGAGGATGACAGGTGGGGTTCCTTAGGGACCGTTGCTGGGGCCATTAATATATTTTCATCTACGTAAATCGTTTGTCGATAGAGGCGGAATCATACCTGGTTATATCTGTCGCTGATGTTGTAGTAATGAAAGTGCGATTTGCGACTACAGAATATCGCAGTACAGCCCGGATTAGATGCAAATTTACGATTAAATTTGTACTTTGGTAATTGCAGTCATGAAGATGGAATGGGATTGAAACAGACTTGCTAGTGAATACCACATTGGGGAAAACAGTTTACAAGAGCCGCAACGTGAAAGTTGACATCATACTGAACATGTCACCAGAACGTCCTGTAAGAGAGAGATCGTGATGTGGGTGACTTTCAATTTTGGTCTTTGTCGAAAGTACCTTTAGGGACCTGGACTGTGAGAGATTTGGGAAGATATAAACGGCACATAGTCAACTTATGCCGGGGTAATCCGGAACGGTCTGTCTCTTCTCATTTGAGAATCAAAGAGAACTGCTGAAAGAGGTCCAAGGGAACGAAAACATGGATGGTGCCAGAACTGAGTGGAGTGAACTACGAAGAGAGGATAGAAGCCTTCGTTTTGCCCACATTGGAAGAAAGAAGAATAAGGAGAGACATGATGCCTACATACAAAATCCAGAGCACCCACAATGACGCTAACGTAGGAGATTTCTTCGAAGCCAGAATAGGCACCACCAGAAAGGGAATTACTCTACAGCAGGTATACGTAGGTATGCGAGATAACATTTTCTGCGGAAACAAATTAGTTTTATGTGAAAGAAACTGGAACGAATAAGAGTAAATGCCACTAACGCTGGAAAATTCGAAAGCTTGTATGATGGAAGTACGCCTACATGAAGGAGTAGAGATCACACGTGTGAAGCTCATATCATGCTCCAAGGCCATCATCATCATACCCAAGGGTCGTACTGTCGTGGTCAAGGGTCGCTCCGTTGTGCCCAAGGGTCGCTCCGTCGTGCCCAGGAAGTTACAAAAGCATATCCCAATTGTGAATTTAGTAGACGTCCTTTAGCTTCTCCGTCGGCTAACGGTGCCGTCCAGTCAGTCAGAACACGTTGCTTGTAGCTTATCATGCAAGAGCATTATGTACATTATACTGTACAAGTTGAATAGAATCTCATCGTTAGGTTATCATGCCCCCAGTCTGTGGAAGTTCGTAGATGCTCATATAACATAACCAAGATTATATGTGGATATAAGTGACGGTGATATATATACCCTTACTACCTTTATATATGTTACTTTTAGAGGCTGATTAAATCCTGAAATACGCATGAAAAAGATCTTGATTTATTTACTTTTGTGTATAGATATGGGTCAGTATGATGTGCTTCACGTATCATACGGAGAACGTCATGTTACTTATCATTGCTATTGTTCATTTTTAGACATTAGCTCGTTAATTCCGTGTGGCTGGTGGTCATTTGGTGTTAATAGCACAAACCACAAAGTAAGACTAATTAAACTTTCATGTTATGATTTCTGGCTGACAGTGGCTTTGAGAGGTGATATCTTGCTGACGGCGGCCTTGAGGAGTGAAATTTGGCTGTCAGTGACCTTGAGGGGTGATAGCTGGCTGACGGTGGCCTTGAGGGATGATAGCTGGCTGACGGTGGCCTTGAGAGGTGATATCTTGCTGACGGCGGCCTTGAGGAGTGAAAGTTGACTGACGGTGACCTTGAGGGGTGATAGCTGGCTGACGGTGGCCTTGAGGGATGATAGCTGGCTGACAGTGGCCTTGAGAGGTGATATCTTGCTGACGGCGGCCTTGAGGAGTGAAACTTGGCTGACGGTGGCCTTGAGGGGTGATAGCTGGCTGACGGTGGCCTTGAGGGATGATAGCTGGCTGACAGGTGGCCTTGAGGGGTGATAGCTGGCTGACGGTGGCCTTGAGGGGTGATAGCTGGCTGACGGTGGCCTTGAGAGGTGATAGCTGCTTCTTATCAAGGGTGTAAGGCGTATGTGCGAGTAAGTATAGTGGTTCCAAGTGAAGGTTGGTCTGCGACAGGGGTGTGTGATGTCACCATGGCTGTTTAATATCTTTATGGTTGGGGTGGTGAGGGAGGTAAATGCAAGGGACTTGGAGAGAAGGGCGAGTATGCAGTCTGTGGGGGATGAGAGGGCCTGGGAAGTGAGTCAGTTGTTGTTCACTAACGACACAACACGTGGCAGAATCGAATGAGAAACTGCCGTTGGTTTATGAATTTTGGAGAGGGTGAGGGGAAGAAGTTGAGATTAGATGTGAGTAGAAGTTAGGTTATTAGGTTTAGCAGATAGAGTCGCAGGTTAGTTGGGATATAAGTTCGAATGGAGAAAATTTGAAAGAAAGGAAGTGTTCAAGATGCCTTGAAGTGGACATGGTAGCGAATGAAAGGAACCATGGAAGCAGAAGTGAGTCAGAGGGTAAGCTAGGGGGACGGAGGTCTGGGAGCATTGAAGGATGTGTGGAAAGAGGTTGTTATTTAGGAGGGCAAAATTGGGTATATTCGAAGGTATAGTAGTCCCAGCGATGCCGTATGGATGCAAGGCATGGACTACCAATGAAGATGTGCGGAGGAGATTGGTTGTGTTGAAATGTTTCAGGACATTGTGATGTGTGGTGGTTTGAGCACGTAGGTAATAAAGAGCAAGCGAGATGTGTGGTAATAAATAGAGTGTAGTTGAGAGGGCAGAAGAGGGATGTACTGAAATGTTTCGAACATATTGAGAGAATGAGTGAGGAGAGGTTATATGTCATAAGAGGATATATGAGAGGATATATGTCATAAGTGGAGTGGACAGGTAGAAAGGGGGAACCAAACTGTATATAGAAGAATGGAGTGAAAAATATTTTTGAAAGCTCGGGATATGAACCTGCAGGGGGGTGAAAGGCGTGCATGGGACAGAGTGAATTGAAGGTATATGGTATACAAGGGGCGATGTGCTGTCAATAAACTGAACCAGAGCACATGAAGAAGCCGGGGGAAAGCACGAATGGTCTGTGGTGCCCGGTTGTGGATAGCGATCTGTGATTTCGGTAAATCACGCATGACTTATAGGGAATGGATGAGGTCTTTCTTCGTCAGTTCCTGGAACTACCCTTATAGCGGGAAACGGCCGACAGATATGGAAGAAAAATTTTGTATATATATTCTATGTTCTTCATATACATGTAGTTACCCCATGACCAGTTTTCCTGGAGTTCTTGCAGCTCAAAGGCTGCCTTACGCTCAGTACTGGATAGACACCTTTGAAGAGACAAGTTATTTCGCGAGTTTGTACTTTGTCTCGTCAACGACTGACTGATACAACCTTGCCAGATGTGATCTTCCAGTCCCGATGTAACCTCAGGCAGGAGGGGTACGGTAACACCTATATAGGGCGTAGCTTTTCTCATGTTACGTCAAGTTTTGTGTGTTGTTGACCTCTGATTGAACGTGCACTGTTTTGTGTGGTTTGCATCTTTTTTTTTTTTTGATTGATTTTCAGAGGAAGATCAGGCAACGGGAGGCATTGTCTAAAGCAGAGTGGATAAATTGCTTTTATAGGATATGAGAGGTTCCTTCATTTGTCTGATTCTGGTGCCAGTTAGTGTTCTGGTGACATTTAGATTGTGAGATGCTCTTGCGTTGATGTTACTGGTGTGGAGGGTGAGTGTCGTGTGAGTGTGTCGCATGTGACGCTTAGAATGGTTGGTATTTTCCTCAGTGTGAGAGATTTTGCATTCAAGGTGACTGGAGTAATGAGGTAGATTCATGTCTGTCAAGGGTTAGAATGGTGATTGAAGACTTGTGTGGAAATAATGACATTCTTTTCTGGGTAAGATATTGTTTCAATTATGTAATGTAGAGCTGCATGTGTTATGTTGTTACTGTGGTGTTAGGATGCAGTCATGTGATTGTGAGGCCGTTTGCATACGAAAGGACCTTTATGTTGATGCTTGCCTGATGTAATGATAGGTTGTGTGGGAAGAGATTGGAAAGAGCTGGAGATAGAACTGCTCCTTAGAAACCCCATTGTGGATTTTTTTTCTATTTTTGTAATTTTTTGTTTGAGGGTGTGTCCGGGAAGAGCGACAAATGTTTTTTTGATGTCCACTGCCGTATGTAATGTGCGGAAGAAGGGGTTATGGTTGGTTGGTGTGAGCTCAGTGTGCAGTGTGGTGGTAGAGCATTTAGGTCTGCAGCCAAGCTGAGTAGGTGAGTGGAATGTTCTCTTTGTTTCTGTTTTAAATAATTTTTTTTTTTCAGTTTGGATATTGAGGGTAAAATGATATAGGAAGGTAGAGGGGAGGGGGATGGTAAGGTGGTTTGGAGTTTTTAGGATTAATATTATTTTGGCAAGTTTCCAGGTGTTAAGGATTTTGTTGTGTAGACGGGAGTACTTGAAATGGGCGACAGTGTTTTGCGTCAAAGTTCGATACGCTGTCAGGATCTGTATCAGGAGAGTTCATGTATGCTTTAATTGCATTGCTTGTATCACTAGTAGTAAAGTTTGAGTGGAAAGTTATTTCTAGGTGGACTTTGTGTGGGGTTTTCATACTTTCCTGGTCTAGGGCGTGGTTGGTTTGTGGTTAATTTCTGAGTATTGTCTCATCAGTATTTTTGTGTGTTCTTTGGGAGAAGGAGTTTCATGAGAATGGCTATTGAGTGGGATCTGGACAATTGTGATAACTGGGTTTTCTACACTGTTCGCTATGGGACTTGTGATTCACCTTGTTAAGTTTGTTTTCCAGTGATTAGGTTAGTGATGGTGATATTTAGCGTGTGGATTTGTTCCCTAATTTCTGCTGATGGTGAGTGGTTGGGTCTCTGCTGGTTTCTTTGCCTCATGAAGTGCGTAACTTGTGATGAGAAAATAGGGTTAGATTTCTTTCTGTGGCATTGTGGCTGGTGCTTCTTGCTGGCTTGGTTGGAGACGCTGGAGTATGCCTGATCTAGGGATGGAAAATAATCTGTACTGAAGTTTTTGAAGTTTTGGAGCTTTGTTTCCATGAATCGTGTGAAGGCTAGACAGTCTTTTATATATATATATATATATATATATATATATATATATATATATATATATATATATATATATATATATATATGTGTGTGTGTGTGTGTGTGTGTGTGTGTGTGACTGTATATATCATTATGCAAACTCTCTCACTTTCTGTCTCTTGCCGTGATTTCTACTATTTCCAGAGTCATTGAGTGCCATCACAACTCCCATTTTCTTAAACTTCTTGAATCTCAGGCTTCACTCTCATCGTCAGTTTGGATATTTGCAAAGCAGAACCCACAGGTGATATTCTCTCCCCTCTTGCTAATGTCTAGGGAGATGCTTCAAAAGCTTTTGCCAGGTATAGCATCTGGGTGTGATCTCCAAACTCCCCACTTCTGGCTTTGCTCCCTCGTATCTAATATCATATCTGGCTGATATATATCTTGACCTCTTCCTTTTTCGCTATTAACAGCTGCGTCTCTCCTTTCTCCTGCACCCTCACTCCCCTCCCTCCTTTCCTTTCTTCAGCAGAGTACCAGATGACTTCATACGCTAACGACTCAGCCCTGCATTTCTCCACTTCCTTCAAATGTGCATCATCCTCTCTCTCTCGCTCCATATGCGTCTTGTTTCGTCACAACTTTCTCTGTAAACTCGGACAGGATTTCCCAGTGGAGCAGACGCAATCTGGATAACTTTAATGCCTCCAAACCCCCAATTTCTACCCAGCTCTCCTTCTAAAACACCTCACAACTTTCTTATCTCTCTTCATTGATATGTAAGTCCACCACTCATCCCGGTATACGTGAATGGTATCACAGTAACACCTAACCTATCTCGGAAACGTCGCATTTACTCAAATAGCTGATTCTGCCTCTGAGAAACTGGGAGTTCTATTCATTTGTCGTCACTTCTATTATTTCTGGACAGAGGATTGTTTTGTCATTGTATGGGGTACTGCTCTAACCTCTAGGGATTATTTAGCTCGACATATTTACAAGAAAAAAAGGAAAATCCAAAGCCTTCTGACGTATCATTTCTTCCGGTCTTGCCTAGAAACCGCCCACTAACCCTACGCGTCGGTGTTGGTTTACTTTACCTGTTATATATACATTACTTTGGTTTCCGTTTGCGAGAGCTGGCTGTGGTTGTGCCCCTGCCATTAGTTAGAGCGCTTGATCATGCGAGGGCCACTGTGCCACGTATTCTGTAAAGCCGTGTGCAAGTCATGGATGAATCGTTGTGATATCTGTTTTTTTCTCTTCATGGCGAAGCTTTAGAGTTTTTTATCCTCCTCATGTCTCCTCTATCAACCACTATCTGTTCTTTTTAAAAGGCAATTTCTTTCATTTTCTTCAAAACTCTTTAAATATCATTCCCCTCCTCTTATCTGTCCCTCACTCTTACCTTCTTTTTACATTCAAGGTGTGGCTTTTATGTGGACTTCTGTCGGTGTATATATATATATATATATATATATATATATATATATATATATATATATATATATATATATATATATATATTATTTAACTCACTGTGACGAAGAGGGGCAAGAGCAGGATGCTCGAGATTCCTCCCCTTGTATTTTATGAGTTTCTTAAGCAGGTTCACAAGGCACAGTCGTCTCTGTACCCGCTGCTGTCTCGCAAGGGCGGCAAAAGCAATTATATATACATATATATATATATATATATATATATATATATATATAGAGAGAGAGAGAGAGAGAGAGAGAGAGAGAGAGAGAGAGAGAGAATTATCATTATTAGTGTTTATTATTATTATCATTATTATTATTATTATTATTATTATCATTATCATTATTATTGTTATTATTATTATTATTATTATTATTATTATTATTATTATTAATATTATCAATAATAATAAAAACAGATTGTTAAATACAGATATACGTAAAATCCCTCAACTATCACCCCAACCAATGTGCAGATATAATGTCTGGTTCACCTCCACTGAGGGTGTGCTCACTGGATTAAGATACCCCACCAGCACTCGCAGGGTAACCTGGTGAGGGTGTCGCCTCTGGTGTATCAGAACCCACACCACAGCCCCATGGTATACTACCATCACCACATGGAGTGTGTTGATCTCACTGAGAGCAACAGAAGAGATCAAGTAGAGGATTGGAGTAGAGGCTGCAGCAGTTGACTCTGTATTAGCCCCTTTCCCTCAAATGATGTCACAGGGAAAAGAAGTAGAACATGTTTGTAAGGAAACCTGATGTTAGATCTACGTTATTTCCTACCTCTGTCATCTTCCTGAAGATAAGAAAGTTTTAGATCATATAAAAGAAGTGTCACAAACACGCCTATAGAGTTGAATTCCTTTGATAGAAGAGATACCTGTACTTATATAGAAGGCCTAAACATTGACCTCAACACTGTGATACTGGAACACCAAGAATCAGGTTATGTTATCGACACCTCGGCCACGTCACTGACCAAGACCAACCAAATATTCAACTTTCCACAGAAGAATGTCGTACCTTCACTCACTCTGTAAGACCAGCACGTCTCCTCATCTCTGATTCCAGACCTACAAATAGAGGTCATCTTGACTGATGCAACTGTTTCATTTACTCAGGAAGGTTGATGATGTTCTGGTATTTCACCGGAGCTGTCCATGTACGAGGTTCAGACTGAACCTTGAGTGATACTAGAATTCGACTGAAGTGACAGTTTATGGTAGATATAGCCAAAGCATTTTGTTTTCCAGTTTTCTTCGGTATTATTATAAATCATGATCATATTTTCCGTCCCAATACTTGGTCACTGACCAGGATCGTATAAATATCCTAAAACGCTGATGAATGAACTCTCAGATGTAATATTTCTCCTTATCACACATACGGTGGATCCTTAATAAACTTCTATATTAGTTGATTGATAACAAGGGTTTCAGTTATACAACACAGTAAACAACTGTAAATACATACCTTTACCACAGAAATTTATCAAACCTTACTAGACCTAATGTATACTCTTAATATGCATGAATTTGTATACTCGTATTTCATGGCCAAGAGACCCTGTAAACCTTTGGTAAAATGTGTAGCCACTCCTCCTGCATGACGAGGTGATAAGCAACAAAGTGTCCAGCCATTTGAGTAAATTACCTAACACTGGGATATCTTAGTGTTGGCTACACTGTACCCTGTCATCAGACGTAAAAAAAGAATAGCTATTTTTTCCCCCAAGTATAAAAAGTCATCGTGGATCCCACTGCTGAATACGTTTTATAAACCTGAGTTTGTGTGTTCGTTTATCATTGTTGTTTTATAAACCTGAGTTTCTGTGTTCCTTTATCATTGTCGTTTTATAAACCTGAGTTTATGTGTTCGTTTATCATTGTCGTTTTATTTTGTGATATCCAGAGAAATTGTCACGCATGATATATCCTCCATACCGGATCTTCCTCTGATTGTAAATTCAGTTTTGATTTACATTTATATAACGTGATGATACAGAGACAAGATCTGCTTGTTGGGTTATCCTGAAAACCACAGACATTATTTGTAAAAAGACTCAGGTTGTAAGGAAACATGACAGACAATCATAATAAGAAATTCTGTTTAACATGCTATTCAGCGAATAATTTTTGACATTAGCAATGTTTACTGATCATAATGAGGACCAGTAAATGGGACATTGTTTACGAGATGAATTTATTTTGTGAACAGAAATATGCAGATGACTTTATATACATCGTTATGTGCTTGTTGTTCCTGAAGTTTTTAAGATATTAATTTCTTGTAACGGGAAATAACACAGTTTCCGGTGGTGTGAACGCCTCGTGTATATTTCTTTTTTATATTTATTCAGTGTCATGTACATCCTCAGTTGAGAGAGATTCACATAAGCCTTTCCTGGTGATCTGGGGATTTTCAAGGAAAATAAGATTTTCCTCTGCTACTTCAAACCCAGCCTTGGTGTCGTATTGGCCTCACCGCAACACACACACACACACACACACACACACACACACACACATATATATATATATATATATATATATATATATATATATATATATATATATATATATATATATATATATATATTTAAAACGTGTGTGTGTATTTGTGAGGAGTACGTTACCACAATTCACTGGTTACCTTTCATATTTTTCAATGTAATTTTGTATTACGCAAACTGACACTTCTCAAATCATGAACTTTTGTGTGTCCCAGACGCGTCAACCTCAGAGTAAGTTGAAATACCTGGTTGCTTTCGTACGTTAGCACATGTCCTAATAATTATTCTTTGTTATTTCTTTATCATATTTATCGCCATTACTTCCAGAGGCCGCCACTCTGGTCAGTGTGAGTGTCGAGGGTGAGTCGATCTCTCTTGTCATGTCATCAATGTCACTTCCGACACTGTCATCAGTGGCGGATGCGTATCCTTGCCCGGCGTCGCTGGGGAAGGCGGACGCGCTGCCCAGTAAAACAACGCGATTAAACCAGATTTGATAATAAAAGCTTAACGGGCAGGATAATTGGTAGTTAGAGGTCATCAGCCTCAATGATAGACGATTAAAGTCAACCTGAACCCTAACTGGCCGCTGATAAATTCATAATAAAAGTGTAATTTGCTGTTCCGAAGGTCCCGGGGTGGGTTAGCAGGGGCGAGCGGGCGGTATGACTGGCGCCGCTCGCCTCGGCCGCTGTGCAAAGTCCGCCGCGCTGCGCCGGACACACTCTCTCTCTCTCTCTCTCTCTCTCTCTCTCTCTCTCTCTCTCTCTCTCTCTCTCTCTCTCTCTCTTCGCACGGACTGTTGCCTCGCCCTCCAGAGTCACTGTTATTTCCCCCTGTTACATAACCTCTCACAGTGGCTGGTTTCTCACCTCCCCCTCCTCCCCTTTTACAGTTACCTCACACCTTCCCTCCCTTATGGCCACCTCATCTCCCCTCCCTCAGTCACCCCACCTCCTGTCCCTCATGATCATCTCACCTCGTCTCCCTTACAGTCACCTTACCTTCCCTCCCATCCCTGACAGTCATCTTACTAACCCCCCCCCCCCCCGCACTCACAATTACCTCGTCTCTCCTCCCTCATAGTCATCTCACTTCCTCTCCTTCACAGCCATCCCGTCTTCCCTCCCTCACAGCAATCACACCTCCCATCCCTCACAGTCATCTACCTCTCCTCCCTCACACCTCAGACACAACAGGGCCCCATATCCGAGTGTATACCATTTTTCTTCCTAGTATATTCTATCATATCCCTCCACAACTATGCCAGTTTTGCAGCTGTACACCATCCTGGTATCTGTAAGCTCGCTCCCTCGAAGACAGCAGTACGACCCTTGATATCGACGGTACGACCCTTTAATCACGCCCTTACGACTCTTGGGTAGAACAGCCTGGCCTGTGTCTTGACCCATTAGGGTCTGGTCAGAGACCAAGCCACCATATGCAAAGGTCGTGCCCTATGGTCTCGCCGTCGTGCTCAGGGGTCGTATCGTCGTGCTCAGCGGTTGTACCGTCGTGCTCAGGGGTCGCACCGTCGTGTTTAGGGGTCGTACCGTCATGCTCTGAAATCGTACCGTCGTGCTCAGGGGTCGCACCGTCGTGCTCAGGGGTCGCACCGTGACGGTGCCTGTTTAGGGGTCGTACGTCAATGCTCTGAAAATCGTACCGTCGTGCTCAGGGGTCGCACCGTCGTGCTCAGGGGTCGCACCGTCGTGCTCAGGGGTCGTACCGTCGTGCTCAGGGGTCGTACCGTCGTGCTCAGGAACTTGGGGTATCTAATAAGAGTAATGCTTCTCTGTAGTGAGTGTGTCGTCAAAGATATAATGGTTGGCCGTGGGACATTAAGAATAACTCTGTAACAGCAGCAAGACTTGGCCTGCAGGGAAAGAGTAGTAGGGTCCATCACCACTAACCACGCCCGTCACCACCAAACACGCCCATCACCAGTGACCACGCCAATCGCCACTAAACACGTCCATCACCACTTACCATGCCCATTTCCCTTAGCAACTGTCATCAGCACGAACCACGCCACCCGTTACCAATAAGCACACCCGCCAGTACTTACCATGCCCACCAATACCAACCACGCATATCACCACTAGCCATGCCCACCACCACGTATATCATTACTAACCACGCCCATTACACGTCACTATGCCCGTCGCCACTAGCCACAAACACCACCGTTAGAAGGACTCATTTAGCGCTAACCTTATTACCATCGCCGCTCACCATATCTATCGCCACTGACCTACCCCTACCCCCACAAACTACTCTCAGCATCCCTAAATGGGCCCATCACCGCAAAAAAAAGGCCCATCGTTACCAATCGTGCACATCACCACTAACCACACCCATCATTATTAACAACAAACATCTCTATTCACCATCCCTTGCACCACTAACCATAGCCATCGTCACTAACCACACCCATTGCCACTAACCACACTCGTCACTACTAACCACTACGCCTACCATCCGGATCAACAACTAACATCTGCCAACCATATCGACCACCACGTATCTACCACAATTCACCTCCAGAGCCGCACTCATAACCGTACAACCACTAACCACGTCTACCACCTCTAACACGTCCACAACCAACAGACACACCTTCCAAACCATCACCACGCCCACCACTGCTGAACATAGCTCGCACTGACCACTGCCACAACCAGTAAACACAATCACTATGGCCGACCACGTCTACCATACCCACAGTTTATAACCACGCCCACAACCACTGATCAGTGACACCTATCAACCACGCTCACAACTTGATGACCACGCCCACAGCTCATAACCACACCCAGGGCTTATAATCACACTCGCATCTAATAACCACGCCCACAGCACTCATCAGTCACAACCACTGACAACGCCCATAGCTTATAAACGCGCCCAGAATCACTAATCACCCACAACTGCTACCCACGATCGAGGTTTATGACCCAGGGTAATGACTGCTTATCCCGCTAGATCTCATAACCTCATCCATCTACCAGCCACAGTACCCAGCACGCCCGCAGACCCAGTGCCAACAATACCTCAACCCCGATCAGCCTTTAGTCCATCCATTACCAGGCTATATTTGTGGAGGCTAGTGTATGTATGTCATGAGGTGGAGAACACCATAGTGCCACCTGGAGCGCGGCAGTGCCCGTGGCATTGGTCAGGTCCCGCGCCCCTACACACACTGGCCAGACCCACCTGACCACGGCGGGCACACTCGGGTCTGCCTTGTTCCTCCTACACCCACAGTTTAACCTGCCTTACGTTCGTTGTTGATAGAAAAACACATATGGATAATGATTACATTTCTTACTTTTGAAACATCGAAAGTACAGCAAAAAAAAAAAAAGTCATAGGTAAGTGAAAATCACTGTGTCTCGGCAAGACCACCGTTGCTACTACTAAGTGCAGCGTCTCTAACACAGAGTTAAACGTGATTTCCTTTCATAGAGGCAAAAGTACGTAGGTAAGGGGAAGCAGCGGACCTTGCCTGACACACACAGACCTGGCGTCGGTAACTCTTCGCGCAGCGGTGATGTTGTTGTGGTGGGCGGCCTCCCTGTCGTCACCACTCTTGTTATATCTCCTGGTGGAAGCGACGCGCTCCCCTGGGCCCACACCCCTCACATCACCATCACAGCACCGGCACAGGCCCACCGTGAGGCCAAGTTCACCGCTCACCAGCCAAGCACACCAACACGACGCTCGTTCTTGCAGAAAACCGACGACTGCTTGGCGGCGGCGGCGGGGCCAGGGTGGGGCGGGGCGGGGCGGGGCGGGGCGGGGCGCTCCTCCGGCCGCCCCGCGATTTCCTTCAACCCTACCTGGCGGAGGGCGGCCCCCATCTCCGACCCTTTCTAATATCATCGGACTATTAGTGCGTAATTAATCCCGCCGCGTTCGGTACCGTGCAGTAGGTTCCTCTGCCGTTTTTGTCGTGGCCGCTCGCCAGGCGACCACTTTTTCGCCGCCGACATGCAGTAAGGGACAATAATTGTTCAGGGAAAAAGCGAGAGTAACCACGACCATCTTGATATAGAGATTGATACAGTCTCTAATTATATCGTTCATCCTCAGCAGGGCGGCGAATCAAGCACCAGAATTTCCAGATCATACGATAGTGGCAGAAAACTTCCTGCAAATTTTGTCTGGCTTCCCTCTCATTTGCTGATCAACATTGCAAGTATCAGGTTTACCCCGGGAGCCGTGTGCAGCCCGCGTCCATCTGCCGACTCCGGCTTCGGACACAAAATAGGGTAACGGTATGAAACACTAGATCGAAATCTAATTCACATGACGGATGAATGGATCATTTTATCCATTAATTCCATTCGATGCAAAGGTCATGAGGATTTAATGTTGGTAGAAGTCTTTCGTTTAGTGATTTCGTATGAACTGGATGCGATCGGATGTCTGAGTGCTCACGTACTTTTAAAAAGACGCGCGCCTTTCAAACCGCCGACTGGTCAGCTTCGTCACTTAAGATACCGACAGAGAGACCGGGCTGAGGCAGAGGGTGGGGGTTGGCAGGGGGGGTGTTGTGTGAGGGTTGCAGGAGGGAGGGTGAAAAAGGGGGGGTGGTGGGGGAGTGGGTGAGAATGAAGCCAGTTAGGGAGGGAGAGTAGGAGGAGGAGGGGTGGTGGGGGAAGAGGTAAACACAGTAGGAGAGTTGTGGGAGGGTTGGTGGGCAGGAGGTGGGATGGATGGAGTGAATGACAAGGGAAAAAAAAGAGGAAGAAAAAACGGTTGAATGAAATAGGCCGGAGTGCAAAAATTGTGACGAGGGAGGAGACGTGTTGTAGCCGGAGCGTGAGACCCGGCGTTGAGGGAGGACGTTGCACAAGTAGTTCTTGAGGGAGAGTGTGGGAGAGTTTGGGACGGTTATGCAGGAGAGCGTGGGACGGCCTGGAAGATGTGGGACAGGTACCGTGTACCGAGGGCATCGCTAGACGGTGCATGAGTCGTGGTGCAGGTGATGCAGAGACGGGGAGGGGAGGGTGGCGGCACAGCATGGAGGAGGGAGGGTTGTGGTACAGCTGGTGTTGTGTGTGACAGAGATGAGGCAGGATCTGGCAGCTAGAGCGTCGAGGACAAACGTTGACCTGGGAACGATGAAGTACGACAATGAACAAATCGTTTTAGCCGCTTGAGCACGACAGGACGACCCTTGGGGATGATGTCAGAACCTTTAGCTTGACCCTTAAGGTTCATGCCAATAGCTAAGGGTCATACAGTAGTGCTCAAGATGGTTGAGGATGGGCGATACATATGTAGGGTTGAGGGAGGGAGTGATAGAGGTGGGCGTTGGACTGATAGCTTTTGAGAATGTGTAGGTCTGACTGGCAGAGTTGGAGTAGGATTCACGACAGAGAGGGATAAGGTGAGCGAAGGATAGACTGTATGCTTGGCGTGGGTGGAACAGGAGGGAGTCTTTTAGGACTCAGGGTTGAGGGTAGGCGAGACGGGAGTGTGGCAAGGGGTGGATTGGAATCGAGGTAGCCTCTAGGGCTTGGGCTGTGGGAGAGCTTGGGACAGACAACGTTGATAGAAAGAATGGAATGCAGCAGGAAGGGAATTCGTGGAACAGAACGACACCAAGGAATCAAGTAGAACAGATATTTAGGTAAAGCAGGAAAGAATGAGATTTTTGAGGGAGGTCGTGGGTCCGAGAGTGTTGAGGCAGCTCGTGGGACAGACTGTTGAGACAAGAAATGGAACAGAGTATTGAGGCAAGTTGAGGGATAGAGAGTTTTGAGGCTAATCATGGGACAGATAATGTTTAGGCAAGTCGTTGGACAGAGTGTTGACGCAAGTCGTGGGACAGACAGTGTTGAGGCAAGGGTGGGACAGTGTTAAGGTAAAGAAGATGTGGGACGGATCATTAAGATAGAGCGCGAGACAGAATGCTGAGGGATGGCAAGGGATGGACTGGCGTTAACGATTGTGGGACGGAAGGAAGAATGTGTGGGACGGGCAGCACTGACTGACTCAGGTCTGGGATGAACAGTCGTGGGCAGCATCCGTGATAGACAATGGGAAGCATGGGTTAGGTGGGTGACATTCCTCTGTGATGGCGCATGTGATCGATAGCTCATATGATTCTCCCTTCTGGAGGAACGATATTTTTCCCCTGGGTGTATGACGGGCAAGGTGTGTGTGTGTGTGTGTGTGTGTGTGTGTGTGTGTGTGTGTGTGTGTGTTGGGAGGGAAGAGGGTTATGTTTGGCAAGGATGGAAAGTATGGACACTGTAGAAGGGGTGACATAGATGGTACAGGTTGGAGAGGGGTGCATGGACGGAAAAGGGTAGAAAGGGTACTATGGAAGTTGCAGAGTGGAAGCACGAGCGGTACAAGGTAAGAGGGGAAGCATAGACGGTATATGATGGATGGAGAAACATAGATGGTACAGGGTGGGAGTGAAAGTTTCCATCTACGTCTCTACACAAAACCAATCGCTACACGTTCAAGTGTTTTTAGAGAAAAATTATTTTAGGTCGGGAGTTTTTCTTCATAAGGTTTGCTTCTGCGCAAAGGAATTAGTTTCGTTGCACCTCTTTGTACTCTTTCTAGTTATCCTTTGTTGCTCATCAGATGTGGTGCTCAGAACCGAACACCTTATTCTAATTAACGTCTGATTAGAGTAGGTACTGTGTATTCCGTTTTATGGTTTTTAAAGCTACTTATGTAAGCTAACGCTCTGTTTGTTTTATTATATGCAGCTAAGCATTGCTTTATGTCTGTTAAATCGTTGCTGATGATCATTCCAAAGTCTTTTTTCCCTTGTATTTCTGACAATGACACGCAGATTATTATATGTGTGTTTGACTTGTCTAACGCCAGAATTAATTACTTTTCATTTGTGTGTAATGATCTGTTTGTCATAATCTCTGACCAGTGCATCAGTTTGCCAAAATCTCTTTGACTTTCTAAACGGTAAAGCTATCTTTGAGCGTCATATCCTCATTTCGTGTCATCGGGGAATTTTGAAACTCGGCCAGTGACAGAGGGAGCCTGGCTCTCGTGGGGCCGGGTGGGATAACAAGCTCAACCCTCTACGCCCAGTACTTGTGTCCCTCACCACCGGCGGGACGCCCTAGGGCGTAGGCCCCGCACCTCCTGAGTTGTAGGAAGGTTTAATCTCAAACAACAACAGTCAGTGAGTCGCGTCTCAGGATCATAATATGGTTAATGAATAATGTCTGTCCTTGAACTGACCCATGCATTAGGTACCCCGCTTGTTACGGTGGGCCAGTCGGATCCTTCTCCGTTCACTACGGCTCATTATCTTCTGTCTGTAGGCCAGCGTGCTCTCCTGGCACAAATTTGTGTTTGTTACGACACCAGCTTAAATTTTTTTCGTATTTTCTTTTTTCTTAGTAGCACATATCAAAAGCTCTTAGCAAGTCTGAGCATATATCATCTGAGGCTATTTGTGAATGCGATATATATATATATATATATATATATATATATATATATATATATACGTGGGAAGTATTCTTTCACCCCTATCCCCAGGGATAATATACATATATATATACATATACACACACACACACATACACACACATACGCACATACACTGGAGGAAGTGAAGTGTTTTAGATATCTGGGAGTGGATCTGTCAGCGGATGGAACCATGGAAGCGGAAGTGGATCATAGGGTGGGGGAGGGGGCGAAAATTTTGGGAGCCTTGAAAAATGTGTGGAAGTCGAGAACATTATCTCGAAAGCAAAAATGGGTATGTTTGAGGAATAGTGGTTCCAACAATGTTGTATGGTTGCGAGGCGTGGGCTATGATAGAGATGTGCGCAGGAGGATGGATGTGCTGGAAATGAGATGTTTGAGGACAATGTGTGGTGTGAGGTGGTTTGATCGAGTAAGTAACGTAAGGGTAGGGTGGTGTGGTTGGTAGTGTGATGTATGGAGGAAAGGTATTGCAGGTGAGTATGGACACTGTAGGGACATAGATGGTTTACAGGTTGGAGGTGCACATGGAAGTAAGGACATGAAGTTGCAGAGGGAAGCAGACGTACAGGTAAGGGGGAACATAACGTATGATGATGGAGAAACAGTGGACAGGATCGGGAGTGAAAGTGCCATCTACGTCTTACACAAACCATCGCTACACGTCAAGGTGTTGATAGAAAAATTTTTTGTCGGGAGTTTTCTTCATAGGTCGTTAGCGCAAAGGAAGTCGGCACCTCTTGTACCTTACAGTTATCCTTTGTTGTCATCAGGTGGTGTTAGACCGTCATTATTAATTAAGTGCTAGTTAGAGTAGATACTGTGTATTCGTTAGGTTTAAAGCTACTATGAAGCAACGCTGTGTTGTTTATTATTGCAGCTAATTGCTTTATGCTGTAAATCGTTGCTGTGTATGCGAGGGGGTTTTGCCATTTTTTCTCATTCATTGCGCATATCAATGGTGTGAACTGTCTAAAGCCAGAAATAAATTACTTTATTAAAGAATAGTAATGAATCTTTTGTATATAATCTTGACATATCATTTGCAAAATATCTTGACTTATAAACGTAAAGCTATCTTTGACGTCATATCCTCATTCTGTCTCGGGGAATTGAAACTGGCAGAGGAGGGAGCTATATATATATATATATATATATATTCCCTGGGGATAGGGGAGAAAGAATACTTCCCACGTATTCCCTGCGTGTCGTAGAAGGCGACTAAAAGGGGAGGGAGCGGGGGGCTGGAAATCCTCCCCTCTCGTTTTTTTTTAATTTTCCAAAAGAAGGAACAGAGAATTGGGCCAGGTGAGGGTATTCCCTCAAGGGCCCAGTCCTCTGTTCTTAACGCTACCTCGCTAATGCGGGAAATGGCAAATAGTTTGAAAGAAAAAAAAAAAAAAAAAAAAATATATATATATATATATATATATATATATATATATATATATATATATATATATATATATATATATATATATATTCTTCCATACTATTCGCCATTTCCCGCGTTAGCGAGGTAGCGTTAAGAACAGAGAACTGGGCCTTTGAGGGAATATCCTCACCTGGCCTCCTTCTCTGTTCCTTCTTTTGGAAAATCAAAAAAAAATGAGAGGGGAGGATTTCCAGCCCCCAGCTCCCTTCCCTTTTAGTCGCCTTGTACGACACGCAGGGAATACGTGGGAAGTATTCTTTCTCCTCTGTCCCCAGGGATAATATATATATATATATATATATATATATATATATATATATATATATATATATATATATATATATGTATATATATATACTGATAGTACGACAGTCACACAAGTCCGGAATGATTTTATGTATTTCAGTAGGAGTTCATTTATTGAAACTTTACAATACACAACGTGGTTCACGGAAGAAACCCGCCTCATCAAGTGTAAACAGTTCACAAAGTTTCAACTCCCAACATCATCTTATTGCCATGCCAGAGAAGACACTGTCTTGACCGTCGAAGGTAAAGTGAGGTTTCTTGTCCCTGGAAATACGCTATAAATCTTAATCCACACACCCTGTACCACTTCAGAAACCACACAGCTCCTCCCCAGTTTGGTGATCTGCGCATACCTTCACCCTCTCAGTCATTACCCTCCCATACAAATCACCAGGTATACTTAGCATGCTATAGTTTGAACACTCACCTTTATCCCCCTTGCCTTTATACAATAACCTTGTATATGCATTACGCCAGTCCTCGTGCACGTTACTATGATCTGATCATACATTGAAAACCTCCCTAACCTGTCAACAGTAGTCACTTTCTTCAGAAATTCAACTGCAATACCATTCACTCCAGCCGCCTTGTCACATTTCATCCTACAAAAGGCTTTAGCAACTCTTCTCTCTTCGCCAAACCACTCTCCATGACTCTGTCACTTCGCATACCACCTCGACCCAAACACCCAACATCTGCAACTCCATCATCAAACACATTCAGCAGTCCTTCAGAATAGTCACTCCATCTCATCCTTACTTAAACAGTTCCTGTTACCGCTTCCCCATTTGTTCCCTTCACCGATGTTCCCATTTTTTCTCTTGTTTTTTAGCATTATTAACTTCCTTAAAAACTTATTCTATCCAAAGTTTCCTGATACTCGCTCACTCCAACACTCATTTCCACTCCTTTTTAACCCATGCATCTTCCTTCTGATTCATCCCGGTTTTTCATAAACTTTACTCGCTCATTTGCACTTCTTCCTTGTCAGTACCGCCCACATTCCTCTCGTTTTTCTTTCACAAGCGACTTCACTTTCGTCATCCCACCACACTCTACCCTTTCTAATCTGCCCACCTCCCACCTTACGCATGTCTCATTCATCTTGCACATGCCAACACTGCTTTCTTAGATATCTTCCATTCCTCACCCACTCCTCCAGCTTCGTTTACTCTCACCTTTGGCGATTTTACACTGTGTCTCCTGGTATTTCTTCACACAGGTCTCTTTTCCAAGCTTTCTTACTCTCATTAGTCTCTTCTCATTCATAAAGTTTCCTATCTTCCAGAAAACCTCTATAAATCCTCACCCTCGCTTCCACAGTGTAATGATCAGACATCCCACCAGCTGCCACGTTCAGAACACTCATCCAAAGTCTCTCTTTTACATGTTTATCAGTTAGTTTATGATCCAGTCATGCCCGCCTTTCTACTCACATTCGTATACTTGCTTGTGTCCCTCCTTTTAAAGCAGGTATTCCCAGCCACTAGTTTTATATATATATATATATATATATATATATATATATATATATATATATATATATATATATATATATATATATATATATATGTGTGTGTGTGTGTGTGTGTGTGTTTGCAGAGAGAGAGAAAAAAACTACCGGTAATATGAGTGCCAGTGCCACGGTCGGTGCAGTTACAAAAAAAAAAAAAGGAAAATGTATTTCGTAATGATTCCGGCAGTAGTCAGTAATGTATTACCGCGAGAAACTTTATTATCCAGATACATAAGCAGTTGATAAAGTCATTTTGGCTCGTCCTCCTGTTATGCATTCCCGTGACGACAACCCTTCATCTCCTTGCCCCGCCAAAAGTTAATCAGATTATTGCCATTTTCATCCCGTTCACCTCCTGCACACTAATGAAAGTTCTGAGTCCACATTTTTTTAATCAGCATACTTTATCCGCGAGATATTTTGCTATGAATGTTGACTATGTATGAGGCGTCTCTAAAAGTGATTGCTAGGATAACGAACCTTGTACGGTAGACAGTTGAAAAAGCTACATAATTTGATGTAGTTCCATTAGAATATGATTCATTCATGGCGTCTGTGTTAGGGTTTATCGCCCCCACCTTGGGTGGAGATGATTGATATAAAATGAGACAACGAAGAGATTCCTACTGAAGTTTTAATCACCTTCGATATCCAGACGGCGGAGATATATGAATATATATACTGTACGGGAAGTAGAGTGTCTTAACGTGAGAGGGGATGGGATTATTGGCGCATTCCCTTAATTCACACATGGCGTTCCAGGGGGATGGACACGGGACACTTAGTTGTTACAATGTGTTCCAGGGGAATGGACACGGGGCACTCAGTTATTGTGTTAATTGTCATGTGTCTTTAAGATGTGTCTTTAAGAATTTTCATTCAGGAACACTTAGATAATTGTGATCATACTCGGTAAAGAATATCATCTTTGAAGGAATCACATGTGTTTATGTGAAGTCCCTGAATTCAGGTGTTGCATAATCTCACTTCTGTAAGATGTTTTTTTATTGGTGAGAAATTTAGATACTGACCGAGTGAAGGTCTTTGCATGTAATATAAGTGTGGCTTCTTCGTAGTCAAGGACCAAGTGGAATTGACATATATATATATATATATATATATATATATATATATATATATATATATATATATATATATATATATATATATATATATATAAACACACACACACACACACAAAGGAATGGTTTATTGAGGTCAGCAGGGTGAGCTGCTACCTACGCCTGCCATTCATTCCGCTTCTTTCCACCTCTGAGCAAAAACTGTCACTCATATTGACACCAGAGATCGACCCGGAATTGCTTGAAATGCTTCTATAACTTTTATTCTACTTTATTATTTTCTTCTGTATTTAATGTGTGTCTGTATTTATTCTTTTTCTGAGGATTTTGGGTTCTTCATCCCTTCTTCCATCTCCGAACGGAAAAAAAAGAAAATGTCGGGTACGTAGCTTGACCTAAATTTATATTACATAATCTCTTATTTCTGTGGTACAGGTTTCTGTAGCTCCCTGAGCTGTCTTAATTTACCTCTTCCTGACTCAGGTTCTTCCACGTGTACACTACTCACCTGCTCTTTGATAAAGTTGTTCCATCTGTACACTACTTTTTGATATTCGTTGAGGTTGTTCTACATGTACAATACTCTCTTTCTCTTACTGTTCCATATATACACCACTCTTTCGCCCTTTAATGAGACTGTTCCACATGTACCCCACTCTCTTGCTCTTTGATGAGGCTGTTCCACATATATGTTTTCACTTAGTTCCAGATATGCACTGCTCTCTTGCTCACACAATGTTTCCTGGCCTGGCACTTCTTTCGCCAAGTATTCTTTAGCGTCCTTCATGACCCGTGCGAATGTAAGGGTGGGCATCGTGTCCTCACTGTCTGTTCTTCCCCAGTGTGTGGGTAGCACATGGGCAGCCCTCTCTGCGGTACAGCTTTCCTCCCGACGGATCGGATTCTGGCATCGTCCTCGACGTGTTCCAGTGCACTTCCCTCAGCGAGTGTGTGTACGTCTTAACGTGAGGAGACCAAGGTGTCTGCCTATTCGTCCCTTGAGTCGATCATACATTGTAGATCCTTTCTTGAAATTCTATTTATTTGACGTAGTTTAAGGCGCAATCCTGACAGTGGCAGTGATGTAGTTTGTTTCCCACGCATATTACGAGTGATATATCTGGTGATTAGGTATGCAAATTTTCAACAGTATGGTCCCTTTCACTGGCTGATTCATCGTACCCTATTGTCTCAGATGTGATAGGTAAACTCAAGTCTGTGCGCACCCTCTTCCCTCGTCAGCTCATTATAATTGTTTGGATTGAATTTCATTGGTCATTTATCCGACCCACTCATTGTTGACCTCTGGCAAGGTCTCGTTGCTGCTTTTGCCCCGTAGTTCATTCGTTTGGCATCGTCGGTAAACATATACCTCATTCATGTCTCTCTGATAAGTAATTTACAAAGTACAGAAACAACTGTAACTACAGTTTGTTCTGAGGCGCCCTTAAGTTCTCTCTTAAATAATTTTTCACACCGTTGAAGACGTCTCCGCTTACACGAGCGTGGAGCTTCAGTTCCTTTATCCGAGGACGTGTGTCAAAAGAAGAGCTTCCCTGGCTGTTTCAGGGTTAGCAGTCCATCCTCCTCCTATCTCTCGTGTCCACGGTGTTGCGAAGCTCTCAGTAAAGTCAAAGAAATTCGTAGCGCATTATTTTTTATGATTACATGCGTCTTTCAGCAGTTCCAGCAATATGTCGTATGTCTGTTTTCGTATGACTTTAGTCGCTTCCAGGCCACTCTTGTTAATGATACTGATGTGTGTGTGTGTGTGTGTGTGTGACTGCTTCTTCTCGATAAAAAGAAAAATGTCAGGAACATTACACAGCATCTGACGTAAATATGTATTCAGAATGGAACTGATGGAAAAATCTCTGGTAATCTGTTGTAGATACGTGAGAGGGACATAGCGAGCCTCCCAGGCGTTTTAGTTACAGGTTACGAGAACCTTCCTACAAGGGGAGCGCCTGTGTTACCCCTTCCGTCCCAGGGTAACGATTACAGCACGTTGAACACCAGAGCCAGGGTGCTTCAGGGCGATGATCCCTCACCGAACCTCTTGCCTATACTGCCAGTCAGCATTTCATCTCTGTATATTCAATTAGCCGAGACGACAAAAGCAACTGATTTCATATATTATATATATATATATATATATATATATATATATATATATATATATATATATATACACACTCTGACTTATGCCAGTTGTCCAATTTATCGACCAACCTCTATAGAAGGATGAACAGCTGGGTTTACTGTGGACCGACTGCCGCAACCAAGATACGAGCGAAAGCGCTCGATCTTGCATGTCCCGTAAATGCGTTATTATCAGTAGTGTCAACCGTTACACCAGGGGGGTCCTTATGAAATTGGTCATAATACAGGAGGAGTAGCGGACGGGGCCTCCGGCTGGGTCATTGCATGTGAAGGGAGGAGTTGTTTGTCCTCCACGTTCACTTCCTTAGCTCTGTACTGAACCCCTGTGCTGTTGACGTGTCAGTATCATGGTTATGGTGTTGCCGTGTATGACGTCTACAGTGTTGCTATGGCAGTATGACGGTTATGGTGCTCCCGTGTCAGTATAACCGCTAGGTTGTTAATGTGTTGGCATGATGGTTATGGTCTTGCACTATCATTATCAGTATGACTGTGTCGGTGCCACTGTAGTGTTGTTGTTGGGTAGGAGCGTCACTGGTGGTGTTGTCATACCATTTTGTGTATTTTTGCTGTGTTTGTTCGTTGGTTATCACGAGTGTGTGTCTGGGTATGAAGGCTTTCTATGTGTGTTTGTCTTGCTGGTGTTTGTGCGTCCGGACGCGTATGTCTGTGGCTGAATACAGGCTCCTGGATTTAGTATTACTCTAAATGAGGCGGATAGTTTAGCTGCATTGAGTGGATTGCCTTTCATGGCAGATAATGCACAGTACCTGAGCCTTGTGATTATTTTGAAAGCAGAATTCGTAGAATTTTGCAAAGGATCATGTTGAGGTCACATTCACGATTCTTCTTGAATACAGAAATAGAAAGAAAAACAAATATCTAGTCAGACTTAAGGAGGGAATTAGCTTTGCGATGGTTCAATACCATCTCTCCTCCCTGTAATCTACAGCGTTCAGCTGAGGCTATGCTCCCGCTTTCCTTCTAGCTTGCAGCTCTGGCTCCATCATCATCATCATCATCACTGGCCGGTGCATTAGATTTCTCCCAAAGGCTCGTACATCTTGTGTATTTTCACTTGGGTTCCTTTTATTTTCTCGCTACCGATTCCCTTCCCTTTGGTGACTCATAGGCTCGTGGTGTGTGTTTGGGGTGTGTGTGATTCCGTCGGGAAAGACCTGCCCCTCTTGTAATAATAGTTACTTGGGATTGTTTATCTATGATTTAGCCGTCATGTTATAAGGAACGTGGAACGGTCCAGGGCTGGCTGGCCGCTCCGCCTTTAGTAGGCATAAGGACCCTGAACTTTTGTATTCATCGTAGATGATATCCCCGTTGTGTGCTTCATCGAAGCTGTAGAATATGACCTCAAGTCTAAATGTAACCCAGAATATTTCCATGTGACCTAATGCATGTCAGTGTGATTCATCGTATGTTCTTGTGATCCAGTATATCTTCATGTGACACAAAAGTATATCAATGTGACTGAATGCATCCGTGTGCCCCATTTTATGTCCATGTAACCCAGTATACTGTGCATGTGTGTTCATTTGACCCATTTATGTCCTTATGTCCACACTGACACATATGAGCTGGCCCTTCATCATAAGTAATATTTTAGAATATACAAAATATTCAAATTCTAATACTCAGCATGAAGCTGTAAATGTGCTGAAGGCACAAAGGTATTATTTACTTACTATGTCACAGGCGTCTTTGGCCAGAGATGATTAATGAAATTCTCTGGTGTATTTTAGCTTGTAGTGTTTTTGTTCACACACACACACACAAAAAAAAAAAAAAAAAATTAAGGGTTTGAACTCCTTCCTGAATTTGTTTACAGATGATGCAAAAGTAATATTAAGGAATTGAGAAGGGAGGAGAACTGCATCAGGTTATAAGGGGATATGAGCAAACTCCAAAGTTGATCTGATACGTGGCTGATGAAATTCATCCTAAGTAAATGTAAATTAATGAAGATAAAGGAAACATGAATGGTCTCAGTATGATTTTCATTTAGCTGCATCGTTCCTAACCTGTCGCCAGAGTCCCACATTTGGAGAACAGTGAATGAAACAAACTGTTTGCTGGTAAAATATCAGAATAGCTTTCAGGTATATGGATATGGCTAGATTTAGCTAACTGTTCATGTTCTATACAAGGTTAGAATTAGAATAAGCTTCCAAAGTTTGACCACTGCAGCTAAAGGAGCGCAAAGAGCCGAAAGAGAAGGTCCAGAGGATGGCAACAAAGATGGTATCCGAATAATGAGAGCTAAGTTTCAGAGAAGAGTTAAAAAGGCTTTAAATTTGCCTACCTTGGAGGAAAGAAGAGTGAGAGGTGACTTGATCACAAGCTTTAAGTTTAAGAACCAAATCGATGGCGTGAACAGTGAAGTTCTTCGAGAGATAGAGGAATACAGTCACCAGCTATAAACTTGTAAAACAAAATGTAGAGAAGTACTTTTATAGCACAAGAGTGGTGGATGAACGGAATAGAATGATTTCAGGACATGGCTAACGCAGACGACATACAAGGAAATTAAGTTGTTTGACACAGAATATTCAAGATATGGAGCCCCCACGAGTGTACAACTCTCACCTGAGACAGTACAAATAGGTAAGAGCTAATTGATTATACACATAAACACGTAAACACTACTGGTTGACTTGGACACATCATGGAAAATGGTAGCTTACTGTCTATCACATGTAATACATGCGAATAAATTTTAAACGCTATTATGGAAAAGAAATCTCAGTTTGAATACATTTTCATGATGCTGATGACTTACCAGAGCTTCAGCATCTCAGCCTGGCACTGGTGGTGGCATGGAGACTGGAATGGTCATACTGCATCTTGTACCTGGTACTGGTGGTGGCATGGGGACTGGAAAGGCCTTACTGCATCTTGTATCTGGTACTGGTGGTGGCAGGAGACTGGAAAGGCCTTACTGCATCTTGTACCTGGTACTGGTGGTGGCAGGGGACTGGAAAGGTCATACTGGCTCCCGTACTAGTGGTGGCATGGGGACTGGAATGGTCGTACTGCATCTTGTACCTTCTACTAGTGGTGGCATGGGGACTGGAATGGTCGTACTGCATCTTGTACCTTCTACTAGTGGTGGCATGGGGACTGGAATGGTCGTACTGCATCTTGTACCTTCTACTAGTGGTGGCATGGGGACTGGAATGGTCGTACTGCATCTTGTACCTTCTACTAGTGGTGGCATGGGGACTGGAATGGTCGTACTGCATCTTGTACCTTCTACTAGTGGTGGCATGGGGACTGGAATGGTCGTACTGCATCTTGTACCTTCTACTAGTGGTGGCATGGGGACTGGAATGGTCGTACTGCATCTTGTACCTTCTACTAGTGGTGGCATGGGGACTGGAATGGTCGTACTGCATCTTGTACCTTCTACTAGTGGTGGCATGGGGACTGGAATGGTCGTACTGCATCTTGTACCTTCTACTAGTGGTGGCATGGGGACTGGAATGGTCGTACTGCATCTTGTACCTTCTACTAGTGGTGGCATGGGGACTGGAATGGTCGTACTGCATCTTGTACCTTCTACTAGTGGTGGCATGGGGACTGGAATGGTCGTACTGCATCTTGTACCTTCTACTAGTGGTGGCATGGGGACTGGAATGGTCGTACTGCATCTTGTACCTTCTACTAGTGGTGGCATGGGGACTGGAATGGTCGTACTGCATCTTGTACCTTCTACTAGTGGTGGCATGGGGACTGGAATGGTCGTACTGCATCTTGTACCTTCTACTAGTGGTGGCATGGGGACTGGAATGGTCGTACTGCATCTTGTACCTTCTACTAGTGGTGGCATGGGGACTGGAATGGTCGTACTGCATCTTGTACCTTCTACTAGTGGTGGCATGGGGACTGGAATGGTCGTACTGCATCTTGTACCTTCTACTAGTGGTGGCATGGGGACTGGAATGGTCGTACTGCATCTTGTACCTTCTACTAGTGGTGGCATGGGGACTGGAATGGTCGTACTGCATCTTGTACCTTCTACTAGTGGTGGCATGGGGACTGGAATGGTCGTACTGCATCTTGTACCTTCTACTAGTGGTGGCATGGGGACTGGAATGGTCGTACTGCATCTTGTACCTTCTACTAGTGGTGGCATGGGGACTGGAATGGTCGTACTGCATCTTGTACCTTCTACTAGTGGTGGCATGGGGACTGGAATGGTCGTACTGCATCTTGTACCTTCTACTAGTGGTGGCATGGGGACTGGAATGGTCGTACTGCATCTTGTACCTTCTACTAGTGGTGGCATGGGGACTGGAATGGTCGTACTGCATCTTGTACCTTCTACTAGTGGTGGCATGGGGACTGGAATGGTCGTACTGCATCTTGTACCTTCTACTAGTGGTGGCATGGGGACTGGAATGGTCGTACTGCATCTTGTACCTTCTACTAGTGGTGGCATGGGGACTGGAATGGTCGTACTGCATCTTGTACCTTCTACTAGTGGTGGCATGGGGACTGGGACTGGAATGGTCGTACTGCATCTTGTACCTTCTACTAGTGGTGGCATGGGGACTGGAATGGTCGTACTGCATCTTGTACCTTCTACTAGTGGTGGCATGGGGACTGGAATGGTCGTACTGCATCTTGTACCTTCTACTAGTGGTGGCATGGGGACTGGAATGGTCGTACTGCATCTTGTACCTTCTACTAGTGGTGGCATGGGGACTGGAATGGTCGTACTGCATCTTGTACCTGGTACTGGTGGTGGCAGGGGACTGGAAAGGTCGTACTGGCTCCCGTGGTACTAGCTCATCTACCTTGTACTAGTGGTGGCGTGGGGACTGAAACTGTCGTCCTGGATCCCCTTCTTAGCACTTAAGGTGGCAGGGGGACTAGCACGGTCGTACTGGCTCCTCTTCCTGGTACTGGTGGTGGCAGGGGGAATGGAACGATAGTGTTGGCTCCCGTACCTAGTATGGGACAGGAGCGGTCCTGCTGGGTCCCATACCTGGTACTGGTGGTGGCCTGGGAACTGGAATGGTCGTGCTGGCTCCCGCACCAAGTACTGGTGGTGGCAGGGGACTGGAGTGGTCTTGCTGGCCGCCCCAGTGCCTAGCACTAGTGCCGGCCTCAAAGGCCCTGGAAAGATTGTCTTGATCCCAATACTTGTTACTGGTGGTGGCGGGGGGCTGGAGTGGTCTTGCTGGCCGCCCCAGTGCCTAGCACTAGTGCTGGCCTCAAGGGCCCTGGAAAGATTGTCTTGATCCCGTACCTAGTACTGGTGGTGGCGGGGGGACTGGAACGGTCCTCCTGGCTCCCGTACCTCGCACTAGTGGGGGCAGGAGGGCTGGAACGGACAATCTGGCTCCCCTATAGGTACTAGTGTTGGGATGGGGTGAGGGGGTCGGGTGTGCTGGAATGGTGGCGCTTGAGTTGCAGCGTTAAGGTTAGCAACATTAAGGTGTTTAAAACGCTCGACAGGACTGTGTGAGGGAATCTAAATGCCTTCATTTGAAAACGTTTATCAGTACCTTGATGTTTATGACGCATATGTAGCTGTATTGTATAGTGCAATACTCTATACAGAGCACTGTTGTTTAGCAGGTCCCGCAAAGCCGCATTTTCAACATAAACACGAAAAGAAAAAAAAAATCAGTTTTTGAAGCCGTGAATTTATACCAAATTCATGAAACACATCAGCTGGAGTCATACCCCACGGTGATGTTAAGCTAAACACTGCCCTAACACGGAGAGCCGTAGCCTCGCTCTGATGTTTAGTGAGGTCTGAGCGGGTCGGCGGCCAGTGAAACACAAGGAAAAAATGTCACGGGTCGATTCCAGGTGAGAATTTTTACAGCCGCCCGTCACCAGGTGAGGCGGAGAGCGCCACCATCCTAGCCTGGCCTAGCCTGCCGCTCCGCGTCCCGACCACTGCACGCCTGGCTTAACCTTACTCACCTACGGCGGTTATCGCCTTCCGTTCGCTGGCTTAACTTTGTTGATATAGATTATCATCATAGGTATCTTGTGGTAGACTTATCGATGGGTGTTATTGTGTTTGTTGTGTTTATTGGCTCTGGCTAACTGCCACGATGCCTTTTTGAGGTGTCGACTTGTAATTACTGGCTTGAGGAAATGTTTAAGGTACGTTGGTTTGCTACAGGCTTGTGTGTGTTACAGTAAGACATCCTAGCTTAAGTTGTATATACCAACATGGGAAGATAGTTTGAAATTGGTGGAATCTGTGTGCTCAACATTCTAGTAATAATCTCTTTCTGGACAAAAACTTTTTAGAGTTCGACATTTCGCATTTATGGCTTCTGTATTTTCGGTTCGCTATCTTCCAATCGCTCACAGTGAATAATTTCGATCGTGTTAAAATTTTCATACGTGTGTTGATCATGTTTGTGCTTTACAGCATGCGCTCGATGTCTGCTATATGTTTTGTTCTTTTTCGCCACGAATGAAATGCAGTTCGTGCTGACAAAACTAGTGAATATTGTTAGGAATAAAGCAGTAATTGTTGATTTCATTACATATATAGTTCTGAAAGTGATTTTTTTGTATGGTTATGAAGTGGATGAATAAGGATCACGACCAAAAGTCACGCTGCTTGTACCTGGTAGAGATGAAAATGAAGGAATGTATGTGGTTGTCAGCAGCACCGTTGATACAGTTGCAGGAGCAGTTGCCCCGGGTCGTCTGTTGGCATCCATTGAGTTGCGACTCACGTCCTCGGTCATATTAACTGCTGTGGTGGTCGAACGTATATAGTTTTCATATTTTTACATATATGTAGGTGTACTAATGCAAGGTATTGATGTGTATTTAAAAATCAATGACATGTATACATATATGTATGTTTTATGTTGGGCAGACTAGTAAGGATCTTTCTGTTAGACTTAAGCAACATAGATACAGATAAGAACAGGACAAGAATCAAATGTCTTATTCAATCACGTAAGGAATTATGATCGCTGTATTGATTGGAGTAATGCCATCTCAGTTATTAGATCTAACTCTTTTATTAAATACCCAAAGATTTGTAACATTGATATAAGTGAAGGTCCATACAAATTGGATAGCTTTATTGTTGATAAAATTTGTAAACAGTTCCATTTCTTGTCCACGTGATAAATTTTATGATACGCATGTTGCCAGACTTGAACGCACCTGACCTCCATTCGGGTAGTCCAAATGGCGTCTTAGCTACGTCTCTTCTTTGTATATCATCTGACTTATATTTCCTTCATGTAGCTTCCCTGATGATGTGATTATGCCACGAAAGTTCACTTGGAAACTTAGTGTTTAAACACTACATTTGTCCAGGACCACTTTCTCAATAACCCAGGAGCAAGGGTGCGCTAGCTTCAGTCGCAGGGACAGGATATACTCGAGTGTTTGAAGCGAGTTCCTTGACGCGACTATAGTTTAAATTTTTGGAGATGCAACATCGCCAGGGGTGACTTTCAACTTGTGAGCGAAATAAAAAGCAGGCGGGGCCTGTATATATATATATATATATATATATATATATATATATATATATATATATATATATATATATATATTATTTTATTATTTTATTATACTTTGTCGCTGTCTCCCGCGTTTGCGAGGTAGCGCAAGGAAACAGACGAAAGAAATGGCCCAACCCCGCCCCATACACATGTATATACATACGTCCACACACGCAAATATACATACCTACACAGCTTTCCATGGTTTACCCCAGACGCTTCACATGCCTTGATTCAATCCACTGACAGCACGTCAACCCCGGTATACCACATCGCTCCAATTCACTCTATTCCTTGCCCTCCTTTCACCCTCCTGCATGTTCAGGCCCCGATCACACAAAATCTTTTCCACTCCATCTTTCCACCTCCAATTTGGTCTCCCTCTTCTCCTCGTTCCCTCCACCTCCGACACATATATCCTCTTGGTCAATCTTTCCTCATTCATATATATATATATATATATATATATATATATATATATATATATATATATATATATATATATATATATATATAATAGAATTTCTTTTTTCAATGTTGTGTGTATCGTAAAAGTTTTGTGACACAATTACGCACTTCTGTGTTTAGTAGCTTAACTGAACTAACGTTCTTGGTGAAAACGTGACTACGATTTTCTGTTGCGTATTTTTGTCTTCCGGATTTAATACCCAATTCGTTTCATTCACTTAGTTTCATTAAATCGCTTTTACGAGTATTTTGATGTTCCTTCAAGGAAATCGTGCAGCTTTGATAATGACTGGAATTATAGCCTTGGCTAAGCTTCACTGTTATTTGATAAAGTATCATAACTCATTTTTACATCCGTGCATCGCAGGAGGCCAGTTGATTGATGATCATATGGTTTCCTGTGCCTGTATGTGGCAGTTTTGCGAGGTAGATAAGCCGATAGTTAAGTAGGAGGGCTGGTAGATAGGCAGAAGGGCGGGTAGGTAGGTAGGCGAGTAGGCTAGCCGAGAAAAACATTCGGAGGCGGAGGGCAGGCGGGCGGTAACCGAGATGGTAGGTAGTTGACTTTTATGACGGCCACAATAAACACGCTGACTCCCATTCTTCTCTTTTGTCTACTAGCCAATAAAAGCGCCCAGTGTGGATTTTTCGGATTATATAGTCCAAGGCAGGGAACCATACACACGGCCCTAAAATGGGTAGTGATGAACAGCAAACGAGGAAAAGATAGAGAGTGTAGAATCGAAAGACGACATGCCAGTAACCACGCTGACAGGGGCAGGAAGGAGACCGCGGGGGCTGCGTCCAAATTGGATTATATTTGAACTACGCTGTTGAGAGTTATTACTGTTGTTAAAGGGGGGAAAGTTATCTGTGCTCGGAAAGGTTAATCCCGTTTTAATCGGAGTGCGGAAGGATCAGCAACGCTTCTTATATTTTCCTTGATGATCGTTTTCTTTACACTTGTTACAAAAAAAGAAAGGTAATCTTTTTACTGTAAACGAATGTTAATTTTTCATGTAAGTTAACACTCGCGCTGTATGTACAGAGGAGGCTTAGTGTTACTTATATTATTAACTATAAACAAATGTTATGAATTACCTTAACTTTGGTTGATTACCAAAATTAATTGGTCCGTATTGGACATCATATGTTATTCCTGGAGCTTATCGATAATTACCAAGTCTACAGTTCTTGGTCTGTGATGAATATCTTTTTAATTGAAGATCACTCAATAGGTTCGGCCCATGATTAATGAGGAGACATTTCGAAATTAATTTAAGGAGATGGGTTCAGGTAAGTCCTGTTTGATGGTCATCTGTCCAGCAGGCTTATTTTCTCGTCCATATGGTGGAGGATTAAACTTGATAAAGAGGATTCATGTGTGTCTGAAGTGATTAACAGTACTTAATGAGGAATGATAAATATTGATCAATCTTTGTATGAGGACCATGTTTGCAATGTTCATTTCTATTATTGTTATCATTATTATTATTATTATTATTATTATTATTATTATTATTATTATTATTATCTTTTATTATCATTATAGTATCATTATTATTACTATTATTATTATTATTATTGTTATTATTATTATTATTATTATTATTAATGTTATTATATATAGTGTTATCATCCACTATATCATTATCACTGTCAGTTCTGTCATCATAATTATAAAGATGCGTATCCCATCACATCAACACTTGTGAAAACCGGAGCTGAGCGTCTGCTGGTGCAAAGTTATGCCATACATTATGAAACGATTTCCCGAAGATTGTCAACTGAATGTTTGGGTATTCAGTACAGCACTTGCTCTTCGTGATCTGGGAGGGTCATTGAGTGGGACATTTCAGTCATATGACAGTAATTGTCAGTGTTTTATAAGAAATTATCCTAAATTTTTGAATGAAATATAAGTTGTATTTGTGGCCTATCATACAGAGATAAACATCTTAGTATAAAGAAATGAATTTAGATGGGGATTTATTCCCGTTTTCTATTGAATTCTAATGTGATTTTCTTCCTCCAGGATGAACAGTTTAGTTCCTGACTCATCACATCCTGCATCACATATCATGAGAAAGTAAGTTAGAATTTCTTTTTTCATATTCCCCTTGAATCCTGTTTCCTTCAAGGTGTTCTCATAGGCCAGATCCTATTTCTTTAAAGGTGTTTTGTTGGGCCAAATCCTATTTCTTGCAAGGTGTTCTCTTAATCCAAAGTCGCACTCTTCTCGTGACCCTATGATGTGTAGCCCCGTGAACACGACGGTACGACCCTTGAGTATGAAGAATCAACCCTTGAGCACGACGGTACTACCCTTGAGTATGAAAAATCAACCCTAGAGCACGAAGGTACTACCCTTGAGTATGAAGCATCAACCCTTGAGCACGACGGTACTACCCTCGAGTGTGATGGCATAACCTCTGACCAGGCCTTTTTGAAGATGGGGTCAAGATCGTGCCTTCACACACAAGGTACCATACCGCTGTGCTCAAGGGACGTGCTGTCGTGCTGGAAGATGATATCGTCGAGGTCAAGGGTTGTACTGTTATGCCCAAGGGTCGTACCGTCGTGTTTAAGGCTTCGGTCGTTGTGATCAAGGGTTGCCCCGTTGTGATCAAGGGTCGTACCGTCGTGTTTAAGGCTCCTGTCGTTGTGATCAAGGGTTGTACCGTTGTGATCAAGGGTCGTAACGTCGTGTTTAAGGCTCCTGTCGTTGTGATCAAGGGTTGTACCGTTGTGATCAAGGGTTGTCCCGTTGTGATCAAGGGTTGTACCGTTGTGATCAAGGGTTGTCCCGTTGTGATCAAGGGTTGTCCCGTTGTGATCAAGGGTTGCCCCGTTGTGATCAAGGGTTGTACCGTTGTGATCAAGGGTCGTACCGTTGTGATCAAGGGTTGTACCGTTGTGATCAAGGGTTGTCCCGTTGTGATCAAGGGTTGTACCGTTGTGATCAAGGGTTGTACCGTTGTGATCAAGGGTCGTACCGTTGTGATCAAGGGTTGTCCCGTTGTGATCAAGGGTTGTCCCGTTGTGATCAAGGGTTGTACCGTTGTGATCAAGGGTTGTACCGTTGTGATCAAGGGTTGTACCGTTGTGATCAAGGGTTGTACCGTTGTGATCAAGGGTTGTACTGTTATCATCAAAAAGTTGGATAACCTTTCGTAATAGAGTTGTATCTTGATATGCTGAACCCCCCAGCAGACTGAGTCCTAAGATTTTGTTAAACCATCCAGGGTCCATGCAGACTGTTAAACCATCCAGAATCCATGGTTCCTATTCAGCCAGCCAAGATCTATTCCGTTGTCCCTATAAAAACCCAAATCCCATCCCATAGTCTTATAAAGCCTCCCCAAAATCTATCCTGTCGTCCCGTTAAACCGACCAAAACCCAACAGGCAGCTCTCTCAACCCACTATACGTCCGTTTCTTAATCCTGTTGAACCTGCGAGATAGATTCCAGACTCCTTAAACCACCCAAGCTCAATCCCATAGTCCTTTTAAATCGCAGAACAACTATACCCCATAGCCCTCTTAAATTACAGAACAACCATACCCCATAGCCCTCTTAAACCACAGAACAACCATAGCCCCCTTAAACCACAGAACAACCATACCCCATAGTCCTCTTAAACCACAGAACAACCATACCCCATAGCCCTCTTAAATTACAGAACAACCATACCCCATAGCCCTCTTAAATTACAGAACAACCATACCCCATAGCCCTCTTAAACCACAAAACAACCATAGCCCTCTTAAACCACAGGACAACCATACCCCATAGTCCTCTTAAACCACAGAACAACCATACCCCATAGTCCTCTTAAACCACAGAACAACCATACCCCATAGTCCTCTTAAACCACAGAACAACCATACCCCATAGTCCTCTTAAACCACAGGACAACCATACCCCATAGTCCTCTTAAACCACAGAACAACCATACCCCATAGCCCCCTTAAACCACAGAACAACCATACCCCATAGTCCTCTTAAACCACAGAACAACCATACCCCATAGTCCTCTTAAACCAACAAGAGGATGCCAAAGTCTGTATAAGGTCCCTTTTCCAATTCCCCCCAAGTCTCATTAAACCATTGTCTTGATAAATCGCACAAGAACTGTTCCTTAGTTCGGTTAAACCATGCAAATCCTCCTTGATATTATTTATATTGAAGTAACGATGGTTTTCCCAGTCCTGTTAAACCAGTCAGGATATTCACGAAGTCTTGGTAAAAGGAATAAGTTTATTGTGTAGGCCTTATTAAGCCAGATATCATCACTACATACTCCCGTTAAGCCAAGGTCTTTCTGAAACCCCGTTGAGACAATCAAGACCTGATAGATAAACTTAAGATCTTTCTGTCGTAATGTTAAACGAGCAAGAAGCCAGTGATGAATTGCACGGCGTTCTGTAGGCTCAAGGAACCAGCCAAGACTAAGTAAAACCACCGAAAATGTTTCCATAGCCTTGTTTACGCAACAGCGATCCTTCTGTGCTCACGTTGAACCAGCCGAGGTCTTTCCCTCAGCCCGTTGACCTAGCCACGACCTGGTAAACCACCGTAGGCCCGTTAAACCAACCAAGACCAGACAAGTCACCATAGATCTTTCCGGTAGGCCTATTAAACCAGCAGGTACCTGATAAACCATCTTAGATATTTACGTGGTTCTTTTAAACACCCAAGACTTTCTGTGCCTTACAATGGTTTTCCTCAATATTGTTAAAACATCAAAGACTTCATAAACCACCCAAAGTCTACTCGTAGGCCCATTAAACCAGTCTAGACTTGGAGCACTACCAGAGATCTGTCAGTAGGTCCTTTAAAAACCAGCCAAGACTTGGTAAAACACGCCTGGATCACTCCTCAGTCCCGTTAAACCAGCACCTGTAATGGTGATCAGGGCGTTCGTTCCCTTACTTCCCTTGTCTGACCTATGAAAAAATAAAGAATCGAGCGGCTAATTTGACTGACCTTCTCAAAGTTTATGCAAAGTTTACAGAGTTTTTACGCCCCTGTAATTATATCATGACCGTGATGGTCGGTTGTATTCAGAACTTGAATATTTCAGTGGTGCATTGCTTCTCTATCATATATATATATATATATATATATATATATATATATATATATATATATATATATATATATATATTATTTTATTATTATTTTGCTTTGTCGCTGTCTCCCGCGTTTGCGAGGTAGCGCAAGGAAACAGACGAAAGAAATGGCCCAACCCACCCCCATACACATGTATATACATACACGTCCACACACGCAAATATACATACCTATACATCTCAATGTACACATATATATACACACACAGACACATACATATATACCCATGCACACTATTCACACTGTCTGCCTTCATTCATTCATTTAACACATATATATATATATATATATATATATATATATATATATATATATATATATATATATATATATATACCTGTGGAAGGTATTAAGAATATATGGTGTGGGAGGCAAGTTGTTAGAAGCAGTGAAAAGTTTTTATCGAGGATGTAAGGCATGTGTACGTGTAGGAAGAGAGGAAAGTGATTGGTTCTCAGTGAATGTAGGTTTGCGGCAGGGGTGTGTGATGTCTCCATGGTTGTTTAATTTGTTTATGGATGGGGTTGTAAGGGAGGTAAATGCAAGAGTCCTGGAAAGAGGGGCAAGTATGAAGTCTGTTGGGGATGAGAGAGCTTGGGAAGTGAGTCAGTTGTTGTTCGCTGATGATACAGCGCTGGTGGCTGATTCATGTGAGAAACTGCAGAAGCTGGTGACTGAGTTTGGTAAAGTGTGTGGAAGAAGAAAGTTGAGAGTAAATGTGAATAAGAGCAAGGTTATTAGGTACAGTAGGGGTGAGGGTCAAGTCAATTGGGAGGTGAGTTTGAATGGAGAAAAACTGGAGGAAGTGAAGTGTTTTAGATATCTGGGAGTGGATCTGTCAGCGGATGGAACCATGGAAGCGGAAGTGGATCATAGGGTGGGGGAGGGGGCGAAAATTTTGGGAGCCTTGAAAAATGTGTGGAAGTCGAGAACATTATCTCGGAAAGCAAAAATGGGTATGTTTGAGGGAATAGTGGTTCCAACAATGTTGTATGGTTGCGAGGCGTGGGCTATGGATAGAGATGTGCGCAGGAGGATGGATGTGCTGGAAATGAGATGTTTGAGGACAATGTGTGGTGTGAGGTGGTTTGATCGAGTAAGTAACGTAAGGGTAAGAGAGATGTGTGAAAATAAAAAGAGCGTGGTTGAGAGAGCAGAAGAGGGTGTTTTGAAATGGTTTGGGCACATGGAGAGAATGAGTGAGGAGAGATTGACCAAGAGGATATATGTGTCGGAGGTGGAGGGAACGAGGAGAAGAGGGAGACCAAATTGGAGATGGAAAGATGGAGTGAAAAAGATTTTGTGTGATCGGGGCCTGAACATGCAGGAGGGTGAAAGGAGGGCAAGAAATAGAGTGAATTGGAGTCATGTGGTATACAGGGGTTGACGTGCTGTCAGTGGATTGAAGCAAGGCATGTGAAGCGTCTGGGGTAAACCATGGAAAGCTGTGTAGGTATGTATATTTGCGTGTGTGGACGTGTGTATGTACATGTGTATGGGGGGGGGTTGGGCCATTTCTTTCGTCTGTTTCCTTGCGCTACCTCGCAAACGCGGGAGACAGCGACAAAGTATAAAAAAAAAAAAAAAAAAAAAAATATGTATATCATAATTTTCCGTCTCCCGCGTCAGCGAGGTAACGCAAGGAAACAGACGAAAGAATGGCCCAACCCACCCACATGCACATGTATATACATAAACGCCTGCACACGCACATATACATACCTATACATTTCAACGTATACATACATATACATACACAGACATATATACACATGGACATATTCATACTTGCTGTCTTCATCCATTTCCGTCGCCACCCCGTCACACATATGATAGCTCTCTCTCTCTCTCTCTCTCTCTCTCTCTCTCTCTCTCTCTCTCTCTCTCTCTCTCTCTCTCTCTCTCTCTCTCTCTCTCTCTCTATCTATCTATCTATCTATCTATCTATCTATTTCTCCCTCCCTCCCTCCCTCCCTCCCTCCCCGCGCGAGGTAGTGCTAGGAAAAGACAACAAAGGCCACATTCGTTCACCCTCAGTCTCTAGCTATCATGTGTAATGCACAGAAACCACAGCTCCTTTTCCACATCCAGGCCTCACAGAACTTTCCATGGTTTACCCCAGACGCTTCACATGCACTGGTTCAATTCATTGACAGCACGTCGACCCCCGGTATACCACATCGTTCCAATTCACTCTATTCCTTGCACGCCTTTCACCCTCCTCTATGTTTAGGCACCGATCGCTCAAAATCATTTTCGCTCCATCCCTCCACCTCCAATTTGGTCTCCTCTTCTCCTCGTTCCTTCAACATCTGACACATATATCCTCTTTGTCAATCTTTCCTCACTTATTCTCTCCATGTGTCCATACCATTTCAGCACACCCTTCTCTGCTCTCTCAACCACACTCTTTTTATTACCACACATCTCTCTTACCCTTACATTACTTACTCGGTCAAACCACCTCACCCCACATGTCGTCCTCATACATTTCATTTCCAACACATCCACCCTCCTCCGCACAACCCTATCTATATAGTCCATGCCTCGCAACCATATAACATTGTTGGAACCACTATTCCTTCAAACATACCCATTTTTGCTCTCAGAGATAACGTTCGTACCTTCCACACATTCTTCAACTCTCCCATAACCTTCGCCCCCTTCTCCACCCTGTGACTCGCTTCCGCTTCCATGGTTCCATCCGCTACTGAATCCACTCCCAGATACCTAAAACACTTCACTTCCTCCAGTTCTTCTCCATTCAAACTTACCTCCGAATTAACTTGCCCCTCAACCCTACTGAACCGAATAACCTTGATCTTATTCACATTTACTCTCAGCTTTCTTCTTTCACACACTTTACCAAACTCAGTCACCAACTTTGCAGTTTCTCACTCAAATCAGCCACCAGCGCTGTATCATCAGCGAACAACTGACTCACTTCCCAAGCTCTCTCACCCTCAACAGACTGCATACTTACCCCTTTCTCCAAAGCTCTTACATTCACCTCCTTAACCACCCCATCCATGTACAAATTAAACAACCGTGGAGACATCGCGCACCCCTGCCGCAAACTGACATTCACTGGGAACCATTCACTTTCCTCTCTTCCTACTCGTACACATGCCTTACATCCTTGGTAGAAGGTTTTCACCGCTTCCAGCATCTTTCCTCTCACACCATATACTCTTAATACCTTCCACAAAGCATTGCTATCAATAAATGCTACATACAAATCCATCTGGGTTTTTTTTTTAAGTATTTCTCGCATACATTCTTCCTAGCAAACACTTGATCCACACATCCTCTTCCACTTCTGAAACCACACTGCTCTTCCCCAATCTGATGCTCTGCACATGCCTTTACCCTCTCAATCAATACCCTCCCATATAATTTCCCAGGAATACTCAACAAATTTATACCTCTGTAATTTGAACACTCACCTTTATCCCCTTTGCCTTTGTACAGTGGCACTATGCATGCATTACGCCAATCCTCAGGCACTTCACCATGAACCATACATACAATATATATATATATATATATATATATATATATATATATATATATATATGATAGAGTTGATAGAGATGCTCTGTGGAAGGTATTAAGAATATATGGTGTGGGAGGCAAGTTGTTAGAAGCAGTGAAAAGTTTTTATCGAGGATGTAAGGCATGTGTACGTGTAGGAAGAGAGGAAAGTGATTGGTTCTCAGTGAATGTAGGTTTGCGGCAGGGGTGTGTGATGTCTCCATGGTTGTTTAATTTGTTTATGGATGGGGTTGTTAGGGAGGTGAATGCAAGAGTTTTGGAAAGAGGGGCAAGTATGAAGTCTTTTGGGGATGAGAGAGCTTGGGAAGTGAGTCAATTGTTGTTCGCTGATGATACAGCGCTGGTGGCTGATTCATGTGAGAAACTGCAGAAGCTGGTGACTGAGTTTGGTAAAGTGTGTGAAAGAAGAAAGTTAAGAGTAAATGTGAACAAGAGCAAGGTTATTAGGTACAGTAGGGTTGAGGGTCAAGTCAATTTTGAGGTGAGTTTGAATGGAGAAAAACTGGAGGAAGTGAAGTGTTTTAGATATCTGGGAGTGGATCTGGCAGCGGATGGAACCATGGAAGCGGAAGTGGATCATAGGGTGGGGGAGGGGGCGAAAATTCTGGGAGCCTTGAAGAATGTGTGGAAGTCGAGAACATTATCTCGGAAAGCAAAAATGGGTATGTTTGAAGGAATAGTGGTTCCAACAATGTTGTATGGTTGCGAGGCGTGGGCTATGGATAGAGATGTGCGCAGGAGGATGGATGTGCTGGAAATGAGATGTTTGAGGACAATGTGTGGTGTGAGGTGGTTTGATCGAGTAAGTAACGTAAGGGTAAGAGAGATGTGTGGAAATAAAAAGAGCGTGGTTGAGAGAGCAGAAGAGGGTGTTTTGAAATGGTTTGGGCACATGGAGAGAATGAGTGAGGAAAGATTGACCAAGAGGATATATGTGTCGGAGGTGGAGGGAACGAGGAGAAGAGGGAGACCAAATTGGAGGTGGAAAGATGGAGTGAAAAAGATTTTGTGTGATCGGGGCCTGAACATGCAGGAGGGTGAAAGGAGGGCAAGGAATAGAGTGAATTGGAGCGATGTGGTATACCGGGGTTGACGTGCTGTCAGTGGATTGAATCAGGGCATGTGAAGCGTCTGGGGTAAAACATGGAAAGCTGTGTAGGTATGTATATTTGCGTGTGTGGACGTATGTATATACATGTGTATGGGGGTGGGTTGGGCCATTTCTTTCGTCTGTGTCCTTGCGCTACCTCGCAAACGCGGGAGACAGCGGCAAAAAAAAAAAAAAAAAATATATATATATATATATATATATATATATATATATATATATATATATATATATATATATATATATATATATATATATGATGGTGCCATAAGGAAGATGAAACGCGAAGACTCGAGCGCTTTCGTGAATGATTCACATCATCAGAATACAGAGACGAAACTGCATCGTCTTTAGAATACCTCATGACCTTCACTGCCAGAAACCCATGTAGTGCCAGAAAGATACTTTTTAACTCGAGAACCAAGGAACTTGATAACACTAGAAAAAAAACCCTTGGTATTGCCGTATCACGAACATGCAATGACTGCCCCCCACTACATACGGAATCTTACATCAACTTTGCATTTAGGAGCAGCAATACAGTGAGAACCATGCTCATAAGAAGCAGTAGAAAAGTCAGATGGTTATGTATGCCAGATACCATGCAGAGAATGCAAGAAAGTTTCCTTGGGATAAAGAACTGAATTTAAGAATGAATCAGCACCACTATAGTGTTCGTATCTTCGTGTTTCATTTTGCTGTATGGCTACCAGCATATTCATAGATCAAGTGTTCTCTTGTGAGTTTTTTGCATATATATATATATATATATATATATATATATATATATATATATATATATATATATGGTTACCTTAGGACCAGTTTCTGTGAGTCTTGGTGTTGCCCACGCCCCCGTTAAAGGCTCCTGCAGCTCCTGACTGCGCTACTTACAGCAACAGGAATATGTAGATTCATCTTGAGTGAGATGTTCGTTGACGAAACTGTACGACCAATGATACAGCTTCACCATAGTTGACTTACTCGCTGTATAACCGTAAGCTGGAGTTTCATCACAATCTCAGTTGCCCGTGACGTGATAGCTAACTTGAAATATATATATATATATATATATATATATATATATATATATATATATATATATATATATATATATATATATATATATGTGTGTGTGTGTGTGTGTGTGTGTGTATGTGTGTGTGTGTGTGTGTGTGTGTGTGTGTGTGTGTGTGTGTGTGTGTGTGTGTGTATGTATGTGTGTGTGTGTGTGTGTGTGTGTGTGTGTGTGTGTGTGTGTGTGTGTGTATGTATGTGTGTGTGTGTGTGTGTGTGTGTATGTATGTATGTGTGTGTGTGTGTGCATGTATGTGTGTGTGTGTGTGTGTATGTGTGTGTGTGTGTGTGTGTGTGTCTGTCTGTCTGTCTGTCTGTCTGTCTATCTGTCTGGTTACCTATTCTTTATGGAAGGGAGTTCTACAGTCGTGGGTCACCATCTTTTGAACCTTCTTTACTGTAGTACAGCGTTTTAAAGATTCGATAAGCTGTCAACATTTCACGCTTCTTCACTTTATTCCATTCATCAGCAGTTCTGCGCTGTAGCTGTACTTTTGTATATCTTTCATGAAAAGATTCCTTCATAATTTTTTGAGATGAGCCACTGGTTGTCTTATCCTTGCTTCTTCCGAAGTACTGTTTACTGTCTGCATCCTCAGCCTGGTAGAAAAGCTTAAAGGTGGTGATCAGGTCACCCCTCACTCTCTTCTCTTCCATGGTGGTCAAATATATGGTTTCTAGCCTTTCCTTGCAACTCGTCTTTCTTAGATCTGCTAACGTATTCTCTATGCTTTGTTTTTTTTTTTTTTTTTTTTAGCTCCTGTGACCAAACTTGAGAAGCATACTTTAGTTTTGGCCGTTTATATGATACTAACAACTTGCTGAATATTACTTTGGAAGCTGTTTTGATATTTGACTGGAGATTGTTTCTCTCCTTTACTGTTCTCCAAATGTTGGGCTCTTCTGATAGGTTATACACACTGACGACACTTGGGTCTGTTTGTTACACACATAGATTTACCTTCTTTCATGGTGTTCCATCCTCATTTCTTTGCACTCATTCGGATTGAATTTCTTAAGCCATTTATTAGAATTTAGAATTTATCAAGGTCGTCCCTTCAAGCTGATCCCATAATCGTTATTTTTCGTTACTCTGCTTTTCTTGTGACCTTTGCAGCCACTGCAAGCATGCGTAGGTTTGAGGCCAATTCATTAGGCAAGGCATTTACCTAGAACATGAGTGGGACTGAGCCCTGCGGTACACCATTGGTGACACCAGCCTTTTCGAGTATGCTCATCGAACCTAAGGCTCCCTTCCTCGAGGGTAATTGTCTGTCAGTGAAATGATCAACTCCTGGCTGGATACACTGTCGTCCGTATTCTCTCCATAGAGCATCTCAAAGTTCTTTCACTTTTTGGCATCGTGCACTGAGCCTGGCCTCTCTCTTTCTCGTCTTAACTCCTTTGTTTTGCTTGCAGTGGTTCCCATGATCTGCCTTTTATCACAGAGATTTCACAGCACCTTCTAAACATCTACCTGCACTTCGGTTGGAGAACTCACTTTCTCAATCTGGCCTTTGAAAGAACTTGATTAGTTCTACGTATTTCCTCCCTCGGGGCGTGACCCCCTCTCTGTTCCCCTTCGTGTGTCCTCCTCAACTACACAGCTAAAATCAGGCTGTACACGATGACCTTACCACTTTTGTGTGTCGCTGTTCGTTACGTTCAAGTTCGAAGTTGTTCTATGCGAAGATAAGATCTAGCAGAGACGGTGTACCAGTTACCCTTTAAGCTCCGTCATGTGCTGATACAGACAGTTCCTCCTTTTAACCTTCTAGGAACCTGCGTCTCCATGACTACCCCCATGAGAGTCTTCGAGTGTTCCCCCAGTCTTTTCCCCTGTGGCGGGGATCTCCCATTATCAGGAACTTCACCGTCTCCAGGAGGGAGGTGGTGTCTCGTTGCCTCCCTCCCCATCCTGATTATTCCTTCATAATTATCTTTTCTGGGTCACTGCAGGTCGTTAAGGGGGAAGGAAGGGGGGTCTGAACTTGCAGCAGCACCACTGTGCACTTTATCTCGACGGTGATTTTACTCATTTCGTGCTGTCTGAATGTGCACCATCCACCGATATTTTTTGGAGTTAAATGGTGTTCTTTATTAAAAGGCCGAATCCTTCTCCTCTCTCTCTCTCTCCCTCTCTCTCTCTCTCTCTCTCTCTCTCTCTCTCTCTCTCTCTCTCTCTCTCTCTCTCTCTCTCTCTCTCTTTGCTGTCATTTATGTGTGTGTGTGTTTGTGTGTGTATATATGTGTGTGTGTGTGTTACAGGATCCTCAGAGAAAAGAACTGAATGATATGTGAAACTCTCTTACTTAATTACTCACTTACATAGGAGCTCGTTCAGTAAAAGGCAAAATACAGGGAATAAGAGAAAGAAGAGTGATTGCATTTCTTCCATGTATTCAATAATATAAGCATTGTATGTACCAAAATAGCTCGAGGTGATTACTGTGGAAGCATTTACTCTTCGGTCATGACATTCTTCTTAATTAGTCTTTGCATAATCAATACCTTGGTGTCTGCCTTTAGGGTAATCAGTGCTCGGATAATCAGCCCTCTGATAATAAGGTTAATCTGATTGGAAATGATTAAAAAAAGAAATTGGGTTTTCTTTTTTCTCGTTCATCAAGAATATAGTGATCATCGAGGTAAATAGACTATCTCTGATTGGAAATAATCATCTGGGTAAAAAAAAAGAATTATTTTTAGTTGATCAAGATTGTAAGAATAATCTTGGTTAATAGACTATCTGTTTAGCTGTGACTTCTGGTTAACTGGCCTGTGGATGTTATACATCCCAGTGACCTGGATTATCCCAGTCATGGATAATCAATATACTGAGCACCTGGGCCTTAGATATACTCACACTTTGGGTGATCAACAGGCTAGTCACTTAGGTCCTGGATAATCTACAGTCTACTCATCCAGACTCGGGATAATCTACAGCCTGCTCCTCCAGGGTCTGGATAATCTACAGTCTGCTCCTCCAGGGTCTGGATAATCTACAGTCTGCGCCTCCAGGGTCTGGATAATCTACAGTCTGCGCCTCCAGGGTCTGGATAATCTACAACCTGCTCCTCCAGGGTCTGGATAATCTACAGCCTGCTCCTCCAGGGTCTGGATAATCTACAGCCTGCTCCTCCAGGGTCTGGATAATCTACAGTCTGCTCCTCCAGGGTCTGGATAATCTACAGCCTGCTCTTCCAGGGTCTGGATAATCTACAGCCTGCTCCTCCAGGGTCTGGATAATCTACAGTCTGCGCCTCCAGGGTCTGGATAATCTACAGCCTGCTCCTCCAGGGTCTGGATAATCTACAGTCTGTTCATCCAGGCCCTGAATAATCTGTAGCTTATTAACCCTAAGTCTGTATACTCAGTAGCCATGTTATCCAAGCCCTGGATAATCTACAGCCTTATTACTCAGGCCCTGGATAATCTACACTTAGTGACTTAGACTATCTGGTTGATATAGAGCCTTGTTATCCAGGCCCTGGTTAATCTACACCCTAGTGACCCACACCTCCAGGTGGTCTGAAGCTGTGTTACCCAAGTCCAAAATAATCAGTAACGAAGTTACCAAGACCCTGGATAATTGCCAGCATGCTTCCCCAGGACCCGGATAATCTCCAGCTGTGTTACCCAGACACTGGCTAATCCCGAGCTAGGTCAGCTAAGCCTGGATAGTTAGGTATAGGAAGGGAACCGCCTTTGTACAGCAAGGAGACCTCGCCGTTGGAGCTGTGGGTAATGAGTGTGATTCCCCCGTTATGGGAATTTCACCGTGTGTATAATCTAATTGAAGCCACGGGGGTAATTATCACCAATTTGTATAACTCCGAAATCCCCTTTAACGGGTAATAATGCATGATTTACGACCTAAGGGGAGTATCCTTGTGCCTTTTATTTTCATGACGCTTTATTCGCAAGGCTCGGAGGGTGGAGGGGGACGTGATCACACCCCTCCCCCATCATGTCCCCCCAAAAAATTACCCAGAATGCTATACGTGCTGGGGTTGAGGGAGAAGAGGGGTTGAGGGGGGGACCGTCGGTTCTGGCCGTGGAGGTGGTGAGGTTATTTACAGAAGTTTTTATATGATTTTCACGGTGCCCGGAGCGACGTGTGTGTGTTGAGGTGGTTGTTTACATCGTGTGTGATCAGCTGGCCCAGGGTTACAGCTGACTGGCATGACAAGACGTGACGACCACGGAGTTTCTTGGGTAAAGGTTTCTACCTTTTCATATTTCCTGTGAGTTTTCCATTTTTTCCTTTTCTTTTTTTAGTTTTCCTTTTCTTTATCTAGTTATATGAGGCAGATGCTACTGATAGGGAAAATGGAAGATGGAAGAAGCTTATTTGCTTGACCACGACGGTACGACCCTTGAGCACGACGGTACGACCCTTGAGCACGACGGTACGACACTTGAGCACGACGGTTCTACCCTTGAGCACGACGGTACGACACTTGAGCACGACGGTACGACACTTGAGCACGACGGTTCTACCCTTGACCACGACGGTACGACCCTTGAGCACGACGGTACGACACTTGAGCACGACGGTTCTACCCTTGAGCACGACGGTAGGACACTTGGGCACGACAGAACGACCCTTGAGCACGACGGTACGACACTTGAGCACGACGGAACGACCCTTGAGCACGACGGTACGACACGAGCACGACGGAACGACCCTTGAGCACGACGGTACGACACATGAGCACGACGGTACGACCCTTGAGCACGACGGTACGACACTTGAGCACGACGGTACGACACTTGAGGACGACGGTACTATCCTTGAGCACGACGGTACGACATATGAGCACGACGGTCGCGACTCTTGAGCACGACGGTACGACACATGAGCATGCCGGTACGATTCTTGAGCACGACGGAACGACCCTTGAGCACGACGGTACGACACTTGAGCGCGACGGTACGACTCTTGAGCACGACGGTACGACACATGAGCATGACAGTACGATACTTGAGAACGACTCTACGACACTTGAGCACGACGGTACGACACTTGAGCACGATGGTACGACTCTTGAGCACGACGGTAAGACTCTACCATGAGGGTACGACCACTTAAAGTCACGACCCTTGACCACAACAGTACGACCTCTGGACACAACGACACACTCTTATCAGGATAATGGCTCGACGTTCGTCTTGACCCCAGGTCAAAGGTCAACACGTTATACCTTAGTGTCGTCCCATCATGCTCGGGAGGGGGAGGGGTTGAAGATCACTGTGTCATTATCTTTGTGACAACATGACCCCATACCAGTAAATGGAGGCAGTCAGTATAGGTCTCCCAGATGGATAACAATCCTTTCGGAGATCGCTCCTCGTTACGGCTATTTGGCCGTACGTAGCGTGACGGCGTCACACCTGCGCGAACAGCTGTTCCGGTGACGGTTGTTTAATAATGCCACGAGACCTGGGGAGGCTTGATTTTTTTACGTTGTGTTCTTTCGGGTGTGTTTTCTTTTCCTTGGCTGGGGTTAGAGAATAAGAATGGTAGAGCATCAGCTGCCACGGTGTGGGCTGCGGAGGTTAGGTGTCGTGTCTCCTGATGGGGACGAAGGCGATCACAACGGGCGGCGGTCACTTACTTCGTCAGCGTCCACCTCACGGTGTGGGTTGTGTCAAGAGGTGTCCAAGAGAAGACTTGCGAGAGTTTGTCATGTGTGTGTGTGTGTGTGTGTGTGTGTGTGTGTGTGTGTGTGTGGTACGACCCTTAGTGGTTATGATAGCTTGGCCTTTGACCTGACCCTTTTAAAGGTCAGGTCAACACCATTGATCGTCGCTTGGTACTCAGTTGTGCCCAGTGGGTCGTGCCGTCGTGTCCCACGCGGTCAGGCATATGACGGTCGAACAACCCTCCACGTCCCACACTCGGGATTCTAATTAATCTATAAATGTCACGCATATCTGTCGGATGTATACACCTTTGTTTTTTATCTTGACTTTTAACTCCCGGGTTTCTGGAAAGAAGAGAGAGAGAGAGAGAGAGAGAGAGAGAGAGAGAGAGAGAGAGAGAGAGAGAGAGAGAGAGAGAGAGAGAGAAGAGAGAGAGAGAGGTATGGCCAGCCTCCACCAGCCACTAGTCAGTAATGATATGCCTCTGTATCAGTCAGTCTATGTGAAGTACACACAATGAGGCTTGACCCCCAAGCCATTTACCTGGGCTGTGTTTACCACCCGCTCCACCAAGGCTCACCCTGTACCCCTTGACTGATCAGTACCCGGCCTCTCCCAACACCCAACCCACTCTCCTCTTGCTCTCTGTACCTGGCACTCCTCTCCTTCGTTACTACGTGTCTAACCCCACCCTACCCCACCGTGTTATTCTGTGAGGTGCTCCTCCGCTACCCTCACACCCTCATCTGCCACTGACCTCCCCACTACCTTCTAGTGGACCGCTCTTCTGCCCTCTTGTCCTACCGCACACACACACACACACACACACACACACACACACACACACACACACACACAGACCAAAACTATCTATAATGCACTCGTGAGTGGGATTCGATTACCTGATCGTCTGTGTCATCAACACAGACATGACAGCTGCCAGCGTCTGCCCGCCTCCCAGACGTGGGCAAGCCAGCGTGTCGCACTGTGGTCATTTTTAGCAGCGACTTGCTGGGATGCCAAGCAACATTGGTCCCTTTTGGGAGGGAGAATAGATTACTACAAATGGAGTTGAATGACTAACTAACAAGCCATCCGGCGGTGTCGCCTGAATAAATCACCTCATCGTAATTACCGATGATCAAACAGCCCGCTGTGCTAAATATATAATTGCTTCATCGCTAATTAACTAATGACGTACTAATCAGTCAGTGGACTCCAGCTTCGGGAGCTGTCTTGGCTCATTGTGTATTATGTATTATTGTGTGCGATCTTTTGTTTCTGGTGGGAGAAGAAGGGGGAATGGGCAGGGATTGGTTACTGTGTGCTGCTGGGGGCTGACGACGGTTCCTGTGTGCTGGGGGCTGACGACGGTTCCTGTGTGCTGGGGCTGACGATGGTTCCTGTGTGCTGGGGCTGACGATGGTTCCTGTGTGCTGGGGGCTGACGACGGATCCTGTGTGCTGGGGCTGACGATGGTTCCTGTGTGCTGGGGCTGACGATGGTTCCTGTGTGTTGGGGGCTGACGATGGTTCCTGTGTGCTGGGGGCTGACGATGGTTCCTGTGTGCTGGGGCTGACGACGGTCCCTATGTGCTGGGGCTGACGATGGTTCCTGTGTGTTGGGGGCTGACGATGGTTCCTGTGTGCTGGGGGCTGACGACGGATCCTGTGTGCTGGGGCTGACGATGGTTCCTGTGTGCTGGGGGCTGACGACGGTTCCTGTGTGCTGGGGGCTGACGATGGTTCCTGTGTGCTGGGGCTGACGATGGTTCCTGTGTGCTGGGGCTGACGATGGTTCCTGTGTGCTGGGGGCTGACGACGGATCCTGTGTGCTGGGGCTGACGATGGTTCCTGTGTGCTGGGGCTGACGATGGTTCCTGTGTGTTGGGGGCTGACGATGGTTCCTGTGTGCTGGGGGCTGACGATGGTTCCTGTGTGCTGGGGCTGACGACGGTCCCTATGTGCTGGGGCTGACGATGGTTCCTGTGTGTTGGGGGCTGACGATGGTTCCTGTGTGCTGGGGCTGACGACGGTCCCTATGTGCTGGGGCTGACGATGGTTCCTGTGTGTTGGGGGCTGACGACGGTTTCTGTGTGCTGGGGCTGACGATGGTTCCTGTGTGTTGGGGCTGACGACGGTTCCTGTGTGCTGGGGCTGACGATGGTTCCTGTGTGCTGGGGCTGACGACGGTTCCTGTGTGCTGGGACTGACGACGGTTCCTGTGTGCTGGGGCTGACGATGGTTCCTGTGTGCTGGGGCTGACGATGGTTCCTGTGTGCTGAGGCTGACGATGGTTCCTGTGTGCTGAGGCTGACGACGGTTCCTGTGTGCTGGGGCTGACGGTGGTCCACCTTTGTCCAGAGGCAGACGAAGATGATTGTATTTTTACATGTTGGTCGACGTTTGTGTCTGTATGGATGAGTGCATGAATATTTGTGTGTTTCTAAAGCTGTGTGATATGTGTATCTAGCGTTGTTGTCTGTGTATTCACCTCACGAAAAGATGAAATGCAGATTAGCTGGCGTCCGTTGCTGTTAGGAACTGGCCAAGCCGTCATCATGGGTGCCGCTGTTCTGAGAGAAATCTTGATCTAAAAATTTCAGCATCGCAGCAAAATCGCGTCCAACATAGTCACGGCAGCAGACACTGACGGGTGAAGGAGGTGAAGATCTGAGGGCATGGTCGAGTTGCCGACTTGGAGGTATACGTACGTTGACAAGTGTTGCAGTGTGTCGTGTGGGTGTTGCAGTGTGTCGTCTGGGTGTTGTAGTGTGTCGTCTGGGTGTTGTAGTGTGTCGTCTGGGTGTTGTAGTGTGTCATATTGGTGTTGTGGAGTGTCATAAGGCTATAGTAGTGTTTCATGTGGGTGTTGTAGTGTGTCGTGTGGGTGTTGTAGTGTGTCGTGTGGGTGTTGTAGTGTGTCATATTGGTGTTGTGGAGTGTCATAAGGCTATTGTAGTGTTTCATGTGGGTGTTGTATGGAGTCGTGTGGGTGTTGTAGTGTATATTGTAGGTGTTGTAGTGTGTTATGTAGATGTTACAGTGTTTCATCTGAAGGCTGTAGTGTGTCAGGTAGATAATCATTGCAAGGAAAGTGATATCAGAAGTGTTTGGCATCGGTGGATCTTCTTGGCTTGGGTTTTTTAGCTAAACACACACACAGGCACACACACACACACACACACACACACACACACACACACACACACACACACACACACACATACATAATAGAAGTTTCAGAAGAGGGCAACAAAGATGGTACCAGAATTAAGACAGCGAAGCTACAAGGAAAGGCTGGAGGCTTTAAATTTACCCATCTCGAATGAGAGAAGAGTGAGAGGTGACCTGATCACAACCCTTAAGTTTTTAAAAGACTGACGAAGTGGACAGTGGACAGTACTTTCAAAGATGCAGCCTTGGATAGAGGAGCCAGAGGACGTAACAAGAAATTAAGTCAAATAACTTTGTAAATAATGGTGTAAAGAAATCCTTTCATAGTATAAGTGTGGTGGATGAACGGAACAGATTGACTGAGGGCATGGCTGATGCAGACCATTTCGAGAGGTTGAGTGATAGTGTTCAAGAAGTGGGTCCGCGCGAGTGTAAAACTCCCTCCCTGTACAGTGCAAATAGGTACAGAGTTGAACATGATAGCACGACCCTTGGCCACCATGATACGACCGTTTGAATTGATGGCCTGGCCTCTGACCTGACAATTTAAGATTAGGTCAAGGATCACGCCATCATACCCAAGGGTCACACCGTCGTGCTCAAGAGTCGTACCTTCGTGGTCAAGGGTCGTACTGTCGTGCTAGAGGGTCGCGCCGTCGTGACATAAGGCTCGTTCGTTCATGCTTAAGGGTCGTGCCGTCGTGCTCAAGGAGTTAAGCATCTTAGAACCTTTACAGTGAATACCAGTAAGTGTTGTGGGTAATTTGGTTAAACGAGTCTCTCCGATGATACTGACGTCATGGCATTATGGCTGGCGAGCGAGCCACTTCGAGGAGGACAGTAGTAACATAGAAACTGATGACAGTATTCCAAGTATATTCAACCTTCGCCACGATATACTATGCACATAATCGTCCTGGGCAGAAGTCCACACTCACTTCTTGAATACCCCTAGCACTCATCACGTCCCAGACTCACGGTTACCGTCACCAGTTACTCCGTGAGTGGAATTATCGACAGACTGATATCATGCCTCCTGAGTGATTCACTCACCGTTCACAGTCACCACAATATCCCATCAACATCACCGTACTTCATTTATGTTGGTGGATTCCATGTACACTGGGTCACACCCTTTCCTTGGTGATCACTGGGTCTTCTGCACCCGTCACGGAGGCATGTACCGTCCGTCGCTCTCATCCGCTGAGAGAGAGTTTCATGGTCGCTAAGAGTGCCTGATGGTGGGCCGAAGAACTCATGGCTGCCGAGGGTGGCTCATGGCCGCCAAGGGTGGCCCATGGCTGCCGAAGGTGGCTCATGGTCGTCAGAGGTGGCTCATGGTCGTCAGAAGTGGGCTCATAGTCGTCAGAGGTGGCTCATGACGATGTAATGTGGGAATGTGAGCAAATATTTACTTCATGTCCTCATGGTCTTTAGTGTTACTCACCACAGTGAACCTTTCCATTTAACGAACGACGATTTGAGCATTGGCTGGGAGTGCCTCGTGGGTGTAGTGGTAGTTTACAGCCGCTTAGTCCACGTCGTTGTGATCGTGGTCGTCGTCTGTGGATGGTGTCCCGCCTCATGACACGTCCTCTCTTGTGGACGAGACCCTCGCCAAACTTCTCGTCCTTCCTCTTCACCATCGAGTTAGCTTTCCCTGTCCTTCACTTGATTCATCTCTGATTTCTTCTTTCTCCTCTTGGTCATTTGCCCTCGTATCTCTCCTCTATCTTTTTTTTTTCCCCGGAAGACTTCCTCCTATCTAGTCTTTTTGATAGTCCTCAAGTTCCTTTCCTCTTCCTCTCTGCGTAAACTTTCCTCGTTGCTCTGGTATCCTATCCAGCTTGTCATCGTTGACCTCCTCCAGGCCCACAATCCGAAGCTTTCTAATGCTTTCCCGTCTCGCGCTGTTGCCAGTACTGTTGCCGGCTCTTGAGCTTGTGTGAGTGGGCTTTGATCCGCTTTTGTCTGGGGTGTTAGTGTATTATTATCTGGTATGGCGCGAAGTTAAGACGAGGATGATGTGGTGATTAATGGTGGCGACTCGTAAAAACGCAGCGCACAGACACACACACACACACCACACCCACCCACACACACACCCACACACCCACACACACA